>NW_024870537.1:415052-426969 GCF_013358625.1 Macadamia integrifolia | reverse complement strand
AAAAAAGCAAAGAAAAATAATCTTCTATCTCAACACCTTTAACCTCTCTTTTCCTACACCTACAAGTTGGGGTAGAAATGACTGATCATGGTAGAAGCATAAAATATATAAGAATCTATTAATAATTTCTTCCCATTATAGAATTCTTTTGGGCACTGCTAGTATAACAATTTTCTCTAGAGAGTAGAGTCCAATTTCAGTTATAAGATATGAAGAAAAATCTTGTTATCTCAAGGGATAACACTATGAATGTTATCAATCAAGCATACTACATAAAACAGATTGAAGTCCTTAATTCTGTAGATTGAACAGCCAATGTTATTTCTTATTTTAAATATGAAAACATAAGAGATTAAATTAACCAAATACCAACGGATTCAGATTTAGGGATAAGAACATGTGAATCTTTAAAAGCAATATCCATGGGATACTGGATTGAGTTTGAATATCTGATGTAGAGCAAAGCACAAAGAAGAACAGGACGAAAACACTGTTCATGCGGTTACTGTTCACACGGGTACCATTCATGAGGTACTGTTCACGTGAACAGTACTTTGGGGCCCAATATCTACAGTTGCCTTGGATGGGATGCTGCTAATAGTTGTTAGGATATTATATATTGGTTTCCATCTCAAAAGTTTCTACCTTCTTATACTGTTTTGATGCCTTGGACAGTCAGAAGATTTATTTCCTTTTAGCTTTGTTTCCTTTTTTTTTGTAAAACAGTATATTATCTTTCCTTTTTGGTTAGTTAGTCTAGGATAAACAAGCTTAGTTACTTGTTTTAGGAGTTTCTAAGTTTCTTTGTTTCCTTTTTTCTCTTATGTTTCTACTTATTACTTTCTTTTGAGGCAAACAACCTTGCCTATATAATGTATCAACTCTTAGTAGTTCCCAATGAAGATTGAAAGCTCGCTTTTGTGCAGATCATTGTCCTAAGAGAGTCTCCCACTGAAAGAGTCCATGTTAGGTGAGATGCCAAGGCTGAGATAGCCATCTATCCCCATCCCCCTTCTATCCATCGATTCCTCTTCTTCTCCCTTTCTTAATCTCTGTTTGCTGTGCATAACTGAGGCTATCTGATAGGTACTGGAGTTCTCATTGAAGTCCTCCACTGGTTTCTGATCTGCTGCTGATCAGATTGGCATTCTTCTTCATCAATTTCGAGTGCTGGTATCTACCAACTCTGTCACCAGTCGCTGCCTATATTTTGAAGGACCAAACAACATCTCAGACCTTCCCTTCCATAGAGGTTTCAAGCCCATCCAATATTCTGATGCATGGTATTTGAGTTTGTTACTAATTCCGTCCTCTTGTTTCTATTTTGGTTCCATGTTGATAACTACACATCAGGCCAGCACTCAGCAGTTGTGGCTTAGATTTGTAGGACCTAGTCACCTCCTTAGAACCCATATTCGATAGGAGTCTGAGGTTCATCAAGTGGCTGCTTGTTGATGTTCTGGTGTTCTTGAAATTTCGGGGTTTTATGACCTAACTGCTGCCTGCGATAAACCAACCTTGGTTTTTGATGTTTGCTGCCTATACTTAGATATCAGACTTGATTTCTTTATTTTATTTGGAGTTACTTGTTGGGGTTGGGTAGTCATACCTAGCCTTAACATTAATATGAAATGTAAAAAATTGAACTAAAATTAGGAAATTGCTAGTAAGCCTAGTATATCTGACTTAAAATCACAAAAGGCATTCCATATCCCACAATTAGTAAAAGATATTTCCCTGGAAAATTTTGGAAGATCAGACAAGTATCAGTGAGTCCGATACCTTGCTAATAAGGCCTGCATATTCTTCTCTTGCCATTCAAAAAACTCTGCATCCCTAATAAGCCCATATTTAACAACTTCAGCAAGACCTGAAGCTAATTCCCTATCAGGTAACGTGTTTAACGTGTCAATATCTACAAGCACACACTGGGGCTGGTAGAAAGCACCAATCAAGTTCTTCCCCAGCCGATGGTTTATTCCAGTTTTGCCACCCACAGAGGAATCTACCTGTAGAAAGGCACTTCAAACATCAACCAGATAGACAATGCTTGATGAAAAGAGAAAGGAAGAGAGGACCTCTGGCTGACCTGGGCCATTACAGTGGTTGGAATCTGAATGAAGTTTACACCACGTAAAAAAGCAGCAGCAGCAAAACCACACATATCACCAATCACACCGCCTCCAAGGGCCACAAATGTACAGCGTCGATCCAATCGCGACTCAATGGCCTTGTCGAAGATCTTCATGAGAGTATCCTAGAGAGAATATAAAAAGTAGCCAAATTAATAAAGATTCCTCCTATGACAAAAGAATTACCATGATCGAAGTCTTCAAAAACCTACCATGTCCTTATACTTCTCACCATCTGGTAAAATCACACTTTCAACAGAAACTTTTGAGTTTCCAGCAGTCAAAGCATTAATAACTTTATCAAGGTACAATGGTGCAATTGTAGTGTTGGTGACCACGAGAACTCGCTTCCCATGAACATGTCTGAGAAAATAACAACATTATATTGAACCCAGAGACTGAAAACACAAGAAAACCCATTCCATTCGTTTCTTTAAAAACCAAAAAAAAAAAAAAAAAAAAAGGCATAACGAATTGATTGCAATATCTGGGTTTACTTTTGTGACCTAGATCAGACTAGAAGGAACAAAGAGACAGGGAATCTTAAGATAAAAATAACAATTGAAATCCGCAATTGGTACAGACTTGCAGACCTCGATTGCAAGATGAAACCATGAGAAGCATAAATTAACCAAGAGATGAATTCAACTAGAAATGAAGAATAAGATATAGGGAAAAGGAAAAATAATGGAATTACCGCTGAAGAAGATCGGGTTCATCAAGAAGTCCGGTTCCAATATATATGGGATAGCTTCGATCCCCCAAATTGACATCAACAATAGTAGAAACATTAGAGTCGGTTTTAGGCGGCAACTGCTCCATTACCTCAGCCGGAGTTGCCGTTGCCGACACCGTGGATCGAGTTCGATCACATTTCAAGACAGGATCCACGATCCGATTACTCCCCAACAAACCGGAGGAGAGTAATGAAGGCCTAGGATAGGACACAGTTGGATTCCGGCACCGGAGAAACAGATGGCATGTATCCGATGGAGAGAGACAGGGGCCAGTAGAAGGTTTAAGAGAGAAGCGAAGGGTTGGAAGAGTTGCGGAAGAAGCCATGGAGTAGAATCCAAGAGAGAGAGAGAGAGAGGGTCTATTAGACACTCTCCGATTTACTCTCTTTCTCTGGTGAACGGTGTTGAAGCGCAGAGGCGGAGGGTGACATGGATTAAGGAGAAATAATATAAAAAATGGGTTGGTGGAGAAGAGGGGTAGGTGAGATTGAAGACGTGAAGTCCGCGGGTTGTGCAGTACTGGTGGGTTTACTGTTAAACACTTGGACGCTGTTGTCTTAACAATAATTAAACAGAATTTTTAAGAACATTACTGAATTCCTTTTTGGGTAACGGAACATGTCTGAATGAAGCGCTCAAAGAGTTGGGACCGGGGCAAAAAGACCACGGATCAGGTTCGACCAAAGATGATATTAGGAAAAGTTGTTGGGAATGATATGGATTGTCCCGGTCTTGACTCATGTATGATATTGGATAGAGTCTATTGAAAAGAAAAGATTCATGTAGTTGAACCCATTTAGTTGAGAATTTCTTGACGTGATCAGTTGTGCCTATTTACTCTTACTTTCATCTTTCTACCCTCACCTTTCTATTTCATCTCCTATATTTTCATCTCTTCATTCCCTTCTTTTTTATTTGGACATATGTTTTCCTTATTTTTGTTTTGTATTGATCCATGTAGGTTGTTGTGGCCAAAATATGCGACCAATAATAACATGACCTACCGAGCAATGTGGAGATAGTTGAACAGCCTAGGCCTAACGAGGTTGTCCATGGTTCACTCAACCTAGGGCAGATGCCCAAGACAGAAGCCGATTGGCCGAAATAGTTAAGGGAGCATCAATAGCCAAACGACTAGGCCAATACCAAGGAGGAAGAGACGTCACATGCGAGTCACTCACATGGCTGCCAGAATTATTGAATGAACCCAACTGTATGAGCTTGGATTGAATAACAGGTTCCCAGGAACTCTATCCATCGGACAACAGACACACGATTTTTCGCTCGAGGCAAGTAGCTCGACAACCACGCCATTTATCCTTTGCCGCTTGGCTTAAAACCTCAATAGACCACCATCAAGATATGTCCCAAAAAGGGGACTAGCCAAACCTGATTCACAGGATGTACATTACAGAACAAATCCTAGTGGGACTCTCACTAAAATGTTGAATTTCCCCTTGAAGGAAGGGAATCTCGCCATATTCTCCGGGATATGGCCAATACAAGGAGTTCTCATAAAGGCAACATTCTTCATATAGCTTTCCTATTACAACTCTTGCTATATTCAGACTCCAACTTGCAAGAGGAAGCTACCAAAGTGTGACTCTCAACCGATGACTGCCATCTTCAACTATAAGAACCCAAGTAAATCTCTTTCTAGAGGACTGATATTTTTCCATTTTTATTGGAACTATTTATTTGTGAATAATTTGGCTTAGGCATCAGAGAGTCTCTCGTCGAATCAACCCAACACTCACTCTCTCGTATTTGTTCTTCTGTGCAGAATATGAAGACTGCCTATGTGCAATTTCTTGACACAACATAGGCGATCCCATTAAGTTGTGATAAGGCTGAATTTGTTGTTGTCTAAACGAATAGTTCACTAACTATTCAATGGTCATGTTTGGTTGTTAAGAAATGAATAGAAAATAAAAAAAAAAATTGAATTTGAGGAGAGAGATGGATACATAAATCCATAATTGCATCATGATAAAAAAAAAAAAAATGTGATAGAGCTATCGAATTTGGGAGTCACACCATTTTGGAGTATCCTTCACCATTTTTGTCATGTATAATGGTATGACGTACCGTTGCATGAATTTGTGTGGAACTCCTGTGGAAATGTGATAGAAGCTTTACTTCCCTCGCAATAAAATTTCTTACTTGCAATTAGACTCTTTACAATGCTGAAATGGTATTCAGCAAGGGGCTAGGTTTTTGCACGCATATTTTTTATAATCAATTCCACCACTTTTACTATAACTGCAACTTTATCTAGTAGATGGCAGTTATATTAATGCGTAAATTCAATGAACATTTTGTCATCATGTCCTAGGATTTTATCCCACTTACGAGTAGGGATGTCAATTGGTCGGGCCAATCCAGTGTTAGTCGGGTCTAATCACACTTCCTCAGTTTTAGAGCTTGCACCATGATTGACCTCTTTAAGTAATCGAACCTCGTATGCTAAGCATAGTTCTATTTATAAACTGTTGATCAGATGCTAGTCTTTGATTGAATTAAACGGGTCTTAATCGGGTTTTAAATTGTGCTAATGATACATTTATCTTTGAACAGGCTAAATCACCATATTAGTTAAGGATTGAGTTTGTAGGACTTTCCTTTATAGTGTAGGAGTCTCTTTTTGAGTTTTCAATATAAGTCTCCAAGGGAGGCCAGCATTGTACATGAATTTCAATTGAAAAGGTCACTGCTGCTCTCCTTCTCCATTGGTGAAGAAACCCTCCTATTTTGTCAAGGCTGGTAGGTGTCTGAACCAAGGTGTGAAGCCCAGGTGTTTAATTTCTGTTTACTAACTAGTCAAGTTCTAGTATTTCCCACAACTCATGTTCTTGTGCAACTGATTTGCTACTCTGGACTTGCGGATTCTTCTATTTTCCTTTTGCCATCGACAAGAAAGTTCCAAATCCGGAATTTCTGCAAATTTTCTGTTCTAATCACAAATCTGATTCCAAATTTTTCCAATTGAATTTCTTCTCCATCCAAATGTGTAGTAAATTTCAGATTCTGATCTTGGATGTGTGAAGTCCTATTTCAACTAGGATTCATACACAAGACTTTTTTTGCATGAAATCTGTTTAGGGGAATACGACCATTAGAATCCTTCAATATTTTGACCATACGTTCAAAAATTGTCAAGCTTAGTAAAAAGCTCTTACCCAGCTTTAAACGGGCTTTGAATGGGTCCACATACACAATACTAAGGGGTGTAAATTTGACCCCAAGAGCTCCGGCCCACCCAAAGCACTGCTGAGAATTCTAGAGATGGGGTTGAGCTTTTCAACCTAGTGGCCAGCTAGGGTTGTAATTCCAGGCCTAAGCTGGGGCTATGGGTTGAACTCTGATATATATTTAAAATATCCTAATTTATTTTAGATATTCAATTCAGGCTTTGGGCCATGAATTGAATATCATAATATACATATACCATGTTTAGGGTTAAATAAATAAATATATATATATATATATATATTTTTAATATTTTTGTGTAAAAATTAACTTGAAAAATATGAAAATAAGGCCAAACTCAGGCTGCCTTGAGCAGGACAAGGCCGGGCTGAGATGTTTTTACTGACCCTAGGGCTACTGAACCTTGGTGACTTCGAGCAGAGCCTATGCTTTCATAAACCTGACCCCGCCCAGATATTTGAATTGGATTATGTAACAATGGCTATTGTTTTCACTATCAGATTGCCTGTATGTATCGGTTCTTGCACAACTGATATCGATACCTTACCGATATCGATCTGATTGTTTTTACATTTAAAAAAAAAATGGGGTTCTTGATCTTGTATCTCCCTGATATGGCCGATATGGATCAATATCAATCTCGGCATCATATTGGTAGTGACTGATACCGGTTGCAATACCTTGAATAAAACCCTACTGGGGAGAATCCAAATAGTCCTCCAATGGACAAAGGATCCATCACTATCAATGACGGATGGTGGGCTGCTCCAGTGGCTATCACTGATTCCGACTATGTTTTTTTAATAGTAATAACAGCAAGGTTAGGCCCATTTTATTTTTGGACATTTCCTAACAAGGGCCCATAAGCTAACTAGGCTGGGCCCATTCACTTACTCAGATTTGGCGATTGGGACGAATTGTAGTTTCTAGTATAACTTTGTCTTTTATTCTGTTAACAAAACACCTATCACTCTTGCTCCTTTCTCCATCACAATATCACAAAATAATCACATTGTTGTAACTCGGCAGTCACTAAGAGGGGGGTGAATCAGTGAGTCCAATTCCGATCCCCAAAAACTTGTCTGATGTTTGGCCAAGAAAAACCTGATATACCTGTCCCTGTTTGCACACAGTCGTATGCACACTCAGCCTCTCATAGGCACTTCCAAGTATGCATACCCATTCTACATTCCACGCACTTCAATATAAAATACAAACAATAAGCACCCACAACACAGGGTTTTTACGAGGTTCGGCAATTTGCCTACATCCCCGGAGTAGTGCCTGTAAAGGCTTCGTTCCTACTCAATACACTACTTTTGACTGCACCCACAGTCGAGAGCACCCACACCCAATTTTCTCAAGCCGAAGCTGAGATGGCACTCGTAGTGCCGATACAATGTGTAGCACCCACTACACGGGAGCACCCACTCCCGGTGCTTAGCACCCACTAAGCACACAATAAATAATACAATTAAATTGGGCTTATATCAATGCCCTACAGTCAAGCTCTGCCTAGCATATGCATCCACAACTAGCTAGCATGTTTACAGTTCATCCACAACTAACCTAGCATGTATACATTCATCCACAACTAACCCTAACATACATACATACATGTAATGTAAAATCACAGGTTAGAGAATCTCACAACCGATTGCCTGGGATGACTGGAAACTTGTACTGACAAGTTTGGTGCTCACACCTTCTCTCTCCTTGGTTTTTTGCTCTTCAAAGCAAACACATCCTTGCTTTCTTCTCTTCTTCCTTGGATTTGAGTTAATATACCATTAACACACTTCAACCACCTCTTTTACCTCCTTTAATGGCCTAAGAACATTTATTATCAAGAATGTATGCTCATTCAAGGACCAACAAAGAGGGGGAAGTTTCTCCTACCAAAACCGTAGCCTTTCTTCACTCAAACCTCATATTTCTTGCTTCCATGGTGTAGGGCTTGAAAAAACGAAGAAGCTGCAACTTGGTTCACCGAAATCCGAGTTAAAATGAGAGAGATATGACCATTTGAAGTCGGAGCAATGAGATAGCCTGAAATGGAATCTTCATAGGGATGGCGTAGGCTACACCGGCGGCGCGCGCAACAGGGGTGAAATCTGACCGTAGATCTCATATAAAAGATCTTGTAATCTAAGCTGTCGGATTAAACCAACGGACAATAGATCCAAACCATTAAATTTGAATCTCTATGACGTCATCATGACGTAGGCACTGACATCGTCAGAAGTGTTGTCGATCTATGATTGGTTGCTTTTCTGGATTTTAAGGGAGCTTGTCTCCCACTCATAAAAGAGAAATGCATATAGACCGTTGGATCCGAATCCTCCATGGTGGCTTTAATCAGATTTCATGAGATCATTAAGATCGGAATCTTTTTATACCTTCTATACACGCGCGAAACACCGCAACATACCTTGATAAGGTGTAGCGCCAGTGCATCAAGAATTATGCACCTAGCCAATCAAATTCTAAGCGCAAGCATCTATCTCGTCCATGTCAGCGCAAAATCTCAGTAGCCTTTGGATGGGCATCAAACCTACGTGGTCGAATCTTGACCATCCATTTCACTTCCCTTTACTCCTCTTTATTACAATCAAGCCCCTGCCTCCATATGTTTCAGTGCTTAAAGACCCCTTGCAACTCAGACCTTCAAAATATTTAAATTACACAAAAGCCCCTCGAATTTTAAAAATAAATTCCGAAAAATCCACCCAACACCGCGAGCAACTGATGGATTTTCGGTTTGGATTTTCGAACCGACTTTACGGAAACACTTATAACGTTTTCATACAATATCCGATCGAGATGAAATGAAGTGCGTTGGAATCGTAACTGGATGCTCTACGACTTTTCAGAAGACTCAATCATCTGAATCATCCATGTAAAAAGACCAAAATGCCCCTACACATTTCCAATGACGTATCTTTCTCATACGCAATCGGAATGCGATGAAATCAGAACCGTTGGAAAGATTGTATTTTTGTCGTATTGTTACATGTAGAACACTTCCTTTAAAAAAATCATCTTCAATGCCGAAACTGCCCTCGACTGCCATAAATGCCGTAACTTCTTCATACGGTATCGGAATGTGACGAAATCAAATTCACTGGACTAGGAAAATTACAATCTATCTTTTTCATGAAGAACCGATCTTCCAAAAATGTCATTTTCATTGCCGAAAATGCCCTCGATCGTAAATAGGCCAATTTTGCCAGTTTTGACCCAGAAACCCGCACCACCTATTAATGATGTATTAAACCACTCCATGCATACCAAGCTGCTCTGTTATCGCATCGGTGACACTGGATACTGCCATGTCATCATTTTCATCCACGTCACCCAAACTGGCCATATCATCACCGCCACGTGGCCGAGTTGCCAACAAGGACAACCATAAAACAACAATCTCCCCCTTTGGAGTTGTTGGCAACCACCTCATCACTAATACATTCTAAAGCTCCGATGAGTAACTCTCTCCCCCTTTGACAACAAGTACAAAGGGTGGAACCAATGGACTCCCCCTGAGTCCAATATGGGGGTAGCAACATCAAGCAACTTGCTCCCCCTCTCCCAATGCTACTAGTGCTTTGGAAGAACCACCACTCCCAGCTTCTGTCTGAGGAACTCAAACTGATCTTTAGGAAGCGGTTTAGTGAAGATATCGGCCACCTGCTCTGTTGTGGGAACAAACTCCATCCTTACTTCACCTTCCATCACCTTGTCTCTTAAGAAATGATACCGGATAGCAATGTGCTTCGTTCTAGAATGCATCACCGGGTTCTTGGAGATATTGATAGCACTAGTATTGTCACAATATAGTGGCACTGTCTGCTCAACCTCCACACTCAAATCCTTCAACATCTGCTTCATCCACAACACTTGTGTACAACAAGATGTAGCTGCAATGTATTCTGCCTCTGCAGTTGAAAGAGAGACTGACTCTTGCTTCTTACTATGCCATGCCACCAAGCTGCTCCCCAAATAGAATGCACCACCACTTGTGCTCTTCCTGTCATCTACACATCCGGCCCAATCTGCATCTGAAAAAGCTGACAAACTAAAGCTCTTGACTTTCGGATACCATAACCCAAACTCACTAGTCCCTTTCAGATATCTGAAAATTCTCTTCACTGCTGCCACATGTGTCTCTTTTGGTCCTGCTTGAAATCTGGCTACCATGCACACAGCTTGTAAGATGTCAGGCCTACTAGCTGTCAGATATAATAGGCTACCAATCATTGACCTATACGAGGTGTGGTCAACTGATGGAGAGTCATCTTCCTTGCTCAACTTACACCCAGTCATCATAGGTGTACTAACTGGCTTGCAATCCTCCATGGTGAATCTCTTTAACATCTCCCTCACATATTTGGACTGAGAAATGAAGATACCTTCTTTCTTTTGACTGATCTGCAAACCCAAGAAGAATGATAATTCACCCAACATGGACATCTCAAACTCATCTTGCATCCTCATTGCAAAATCTTTGCACAACTCATCTTTGTGACCCCCAAAGATGATATCATCTACATACACAACCACCACAAGCTGACTGCTTTTTTCAGTTCTGATGTAGAGATTACTGTCCACTAAGCCTTTCTTGAAACCCAACTTGCACAAGTAAGAGTCCAATCTGGAGTACCATGCCCTTGGAGCTTGTTTCAAACCATACAATGCCTTCTTCAATCTGCACACAAGAGTGGGGTCCTCACTCAGCTGAAACCCATCAGGCTGCTCTATGTAAACCTCCTCTTCCAAGTTTCCATTTAGAAAAGCTGATTTGACATCCATTTGATAGACCTTGAACCCCTTGTACACTGACAAAGCCAAGAACATTCTGATAGCCTCAAGTCTTGCCACTGGAGCAAAAGTTTCCTCAAAATCAATGCCTTCCACTTGAGCATATCCTTTGCATACAAGTCTTGCTTTGTTCCTCACCACTTTACCATCTTCATTGAGTTTATTTCTGAAAACCCATTTAGTACCAATCACATTCTTGTCAACTGGCCTAGGGACTAGATCCCAAGTGTGATTCCTCTCTATCTGATCAAGTTCTTCATTCATGACCTTCATCCAACTCTCATCATTGCTTGCCTCATCAACAGTTTTTGGTTCAATCTTCGAAAGAAGAGAGTATGTGTTGGTCTTCATTCTTCTAGTCTGAACACCTACAGTGGGGTCACCAATGATTAACTCATCTGTTTCCTGTTGATCAACTCTATTGTGTCTCCTCTGCTCATCTGAATCTACCTCAGCTTGTTCACCATCAATCTCATTTTTACTTTTGGGTTTACTATCAACCAGGTCATTCTCATCATCAAGATCTTCAAATTCTAGAAGTTCATTTTCTGAGCCTGAAGGAATATCCCTTTTTTCATCAACTGTGACATTAGCACTCTCTACAATTTTTCCAAGTCTGTTGTTATAGCATCTATAGGCCTTACTTGAAGTAGAATAACCTCAAAATATACCCTCATCAGCCCTATCATCAAACTTACCCAAATCTTGGGTTGTGTTCTTGATATAACACTTGCTACCAAAGACCTTGAAGTGTCTTGCTGTAGCCCTTCTTCCAAACCAGATTTCATATGGAGTCTTGCTTTCATGAGGTCTCAACATACATCTGTTATGTATGTACACTGCAATTAGAACTGCCTCCTTCCAGAACTTTTTACCCATGTCATTCTCTGCCAACATTGTTCTAGCTATGTCTTGCACTGTTCTATTCTTTCTCTCTGCAACACCATTCTGTTGGGGTGTTCTTGGAGCTGAAGTTTGTTTCCTGATATCATGCTCATAGCAGTATTCTTCAAAATCATC
>NW_024870537.1:410103-410578 GCF_013358625.1 Macadamia integrifolia | reverse complement strand
CAAAAGAAAAAAAAGAATAGAGGTTGCATGTACAACAATTATTGTAGCATTACAAATATATATATATATATATATATATATATGGGCTGGATAGAGGGTTAGTCGGAGAGGGTCAGTATGGGCCTACGAGACTAGTCAGACCGAAAGCTTGGATACCCATTGTTGGCAAAAAAAAAGAGGGCTAACCGGAGATGCCCAAAAACCTCATACAAGTTTTTTGAGATTGTTGGCTTACTTTCTATGCAAGAAAACCCATGCAACTGATTGTTAATAATTTTGAGAGGTCTTTCAAACCAATCAAATAACAAAAAATATAAGAAAAACATCCAAATAGATTCAATAACAGATCATAATTAAGAAAGCCTTTGTTCAATTTTTATTTATCCAAAGTTAATAAAACAAAGCATGAAAAGGGGAAAATATCTCTTGGACAGCACCTACCTAAGCATTTTAGTTTAACAAATTTGAAAAAAAA
>NW_024870537.1:392259-410032 GCF_013358625.1 Macadamia integrifolia | reverse complement strand
TTTTTTTTTTTTTTAATTTAATTTTATAACATGTCATTGACAAAATAAACTAGGAAATTCTCATTTTAGAGTTATTTTTTATAAGAGTGTTGGTTTTTTATGTACCAACTAAAATGATACAAAAATGGGGTACAGTGTAGGATTTTATTTTTTAGGGCCTAATAATATAAAGATTAGATAATGGGTATTTCAGATATTTCTGTATAGGATTTTTAAAATATTTTTCACATAAATAAACAAGTATGTGTGTGTGTGTGTGTGTGTGTGTGAGAGAGAGAGAGAGAGAGGGAGGGTATTATACATGCACACTATGATTTGATGAAAAGATAAGTATGTGTCATTTTATGCCATTTTTTTTCAACTTTCTATCCAACCATATCATGATTCCTTCCACAATTTAAGTGTTCTCATGGGTGAATAACTTTTATGCATATCATGGTTTTCTTTTTCATTAATTTTTTTTTTTATCAAAAAAGGATGAGAAAAGATAGAAAGTCTTAGCTTTGTAAGCTGTAACCTTCCTTTCTTTAGAGGTGGTAAAGTGCTTTCCTCCCTTTCAAACCACATTTAAATTTTATTGTGTTGTCACATTTATATAAAACGTCAATATCTAATACATATTAATTACTTTACTAGAAAAATCTATTTGAACTAACTACGTATTAAATGTATGAAAATTTTAATTATTTTTCACATTCTTGTCAAAATTGTAGAGTACCATGTTGGTTAAGAAAACCCTTGGCCTTTATTTTATTTATGAACAACACATCTTAGGAATATTTTAGCGTTCCAACTATTCTTTTGGGTGATGAATAGTAGGAACAGTTTATGTACACCGATGGTGAAATGAGATTTCTCGCACCAAGGTGATCTAACCTTTTAAGTAGTACAGAGAAGAGTATATTTAAACTTGTGTAGAAAGGTATGAGTTTTTTTTTATTTTTTTTATTTTTGGTAAAATAGGTATGAGAGTATATGAAAACATTAAAATTCAATCAGTCATATCACCAGTAGAGAGGAGATTCTCTCTTCTCCATGATTGAAGGAAAATTTAATCCTAAATGGCTTGATCTTAAATTCTCAATGCTCATGAATTAATTTTGAGGAAGAAAACAAAAACATATCAATGTTACATGGCCGAAGGATTCTTTTTAGTTCTCTCAATTGTAATGATTACAAAGGAGGAAAGCAGATTTTGTAAACTAATCTTACTTGTTACAAAGCATAGAGTTTTTATCACAAAGCGAGCTTTAAGTTAAGAAAGATTGTAATATCCAATGGTCAAGGCTTGGCACAAGAGCCCATTGATTGCGAGCCACATGGACGATGATGTGAAGTTACAACCATTAGAGAGGTAAAAGTTGATTTAGACTGATTACATTGTCAAATTTGGTAATCCAACTCAACTAGGTGACCCAACTTGTATCAAATTTCTCTTCAAAAGCACATATTATCTGGTATATGATGGGTATCACCTAGTGGCTTGTTGGGTTGGGACTACTAGGGGTTTACTGTTCGACTCTAAAAGATAACATGCCTAGTTGCATGGCTCTTGCACCCAGACACAAAAGCACACAAAATTACCATTCTCCCTGATCTTCAACAAATTCCAAGTCCTCAAGCTTTTGGCATGATGGTCAAATATTTGATGGTTTCACACAAAGTGAGATACATGTTAGGCAAAGTAGTTACAGTAGTCACAACACAATGTTTGGACATCATTGTGAGCCATGTAAAGGATGATGCAAAAATTATGTCTCAACCATTGAAGAGGTAGGAGGTGATTGAACAAGTCACATGTAAACTTTGATAGATCAACTCAATGTCTATGTGGCCAAATTGTAGAAGACAGATCCATTGCACGTACGTTCACTTAGACATATATGTGAGGATCCAACACGTATCATTTTACTTCCATATATACCTCTCTTCACCCTATACATGCAAAGGATTCAATTTCCAACCCATTTTTGAACTAACCTATATTTTCCTTTCATGTTTTTATCTCTCTCTCTCTCTCTCTCTCTCACTCACTCAGTGGCACATGAGCGTCAAGATGATGTCCAGAAGAATGGCAATTGAGATGGCAAATTGACCATGACCTATGCAAGTGTGCTCTAGCTATTAATAGTCTCTTACTCTCTTGCACTCTTATTCTTCTCCAACAACTCTCTTTCCTTCTTTTTACAATTTCACTCATTAAACTCACTCATGGGGAGGATTAATCCACTTGAGGGAAGTTTAGATTTTAGGTTCGAGTTTTAATTTACATAGTTTAGTTTCACAATTTAATATTTGAGATTTTAAGTGACCATTATTGATGATTTAGGGTTTCACATTATAAGGTTTGAGGTTTCGCATGCGGGAAAAGATGATCGTAAATGAAAATGATGCCCGAAAATGGAACAAATTACTGATTTCATGGCTTGATCACCTTTGCTCCTTACATAAAATTAGTATATTGAATGCATAAATAGAAATAAAAGTTATGCTACAATAGTTTAGTTTCACCTATAGAGTTGTCATCTAAACAAGTCCTTAATAAATAGGCTACAACTGACCAACTTCACCTATAGAGATGTCATCTAAACAAACTCTTAAAAGGTTTTATTGTTTGGCTTATAAGGAAAGTGGTCTTCTTTCATTTGGAGAACTTGAAGGCGATTCAAGCTATTCCACTCTCCCTTTTCTCTCGAACTAATACATTGATTTGTGGTGGATCCAAGGATGGGCATTTTACAAGTGAATCAGCATATCAAGTTCTTTGTGCTCAAGAAGCTTAAAAAACTAAAGCTTAAACCATCAACATCCAATTCGGTAAGGCGCTCAGTTCCATCTATAGTATGGAACCAAATTTGTTCTTGCCCAACGATTCCAAAAAATCAGAAACTTCTATTGGAGAGCTTATGCGAATGGCCTAGCCACGGCCCACAGGTGTGGCTTTGAACCAACAATAGGTTCCAATAGATCCCTCATGTTCACGATATGAAGAATGTTTGGATACTACGGATCATATTATCCTTGCCTATCAATTTGCACGAGCAGTTTGGTTTGGAGGTAGCCTTTCTTACATTGCCCCTAATACCACCACTCCATCTTTAGTAACATGGATTCAAAGTTGGTCGTCCTTGGGGGTGCATCAATCTAATATAAAGAAAGAAACATTAAACCTATCTTTGTAATTTTATTGCTTGGTATTTATATCGTGCGCGTTCGCGAAATGACTAGATTCTCAAAATCAAAGTTTAGACTCCAATTGAAGTTATTCGATGTGCAGAAAAGGCAGCCTCCGAGTTCAACAATGCTACTTAGGTTGCACCTCAATCAAACTCTACTCAAAGGGTTATATCATCCCCCTCTTTGGCACCTACCCATTGGACGACTCCGCCTTGTTGTTCTCTTAAAGTAAAGTGTGATGCTTTTCTATTACCGGATTGCTTAATCAATAGCCTAAGTTTTGTCTTTTGTGATCACGATGGACAACAGAGATTTGATCAATTTTCTCATTGCCGGTCGCGAAAACCCTCCTAGTTCAGTTGTCCCTATCCTTCAAGACATCAAGTATATAATGTTGTACTAATGTTTTTACCCAAAAAAGAAAAGTTATGTGTTTTATGTTTTGTTCCGAGAGAGTCAAACAATTTAATTGATTCTCTTGCTTAGGAAAACCACTTCGTAACATATAGGACTACTTGACCTCAATCCACTCCACGGATTTTTGAAAATTTGTAACCTTGAATGCATGCATTCTTAATACATTACTTTTTTACTTTTACCTAGCAACTCCCAAATAAAAATAAATAAAAAATAAAAAATCTAAACAAACCCCTAAAAGTAGCATCGAACCATTATACATTTATACTGAGCACAAAAAAAAAACAAAAAAACAAAACAAAACAAAACAAAAACAAAAAAATAAAAATAAAAATGCATAAATGATCAAAGCTTAGATTATATTCCAACCAAGCTTAACATACATTTGATACATGCTTTTAGTTATCAATTAAATATTTATAATAAACGATGGCCTTACTTTGGCAAATTTGACTGGCTTGACTCTTGAGTGCCTGTTGCCACTTGTCAAGTAAACATAATGCTGACATAATCCGGGTATAAAAATGAGAGAGAGAGAGAGAGAGGGGCCGTGCAAGGAAGGTTTGTCCTTTAGATGTTCTCTGTGAAAAATCAAAAATAATCCAACATATATGACTAGATGTCCTGATATATAATAATCCCTAAAGCGTGGGGGTAGCATATCACATACCCACAGGAAACAGCCCCTTGTGCCGACACCTCCATTTCCCGCCCATTGTTGGTTTACTGGCATGGATTCGACCTAGCCCGACCCGACGCAATAGCCTTTCTAATTCTAATGGTACATATCAATTTGGTATCGATACTGAAACAGTATCAAATTATGGTTACCTAAAAAAAAACACACTATCAAATTATGGTAATGGAGGAGATTTGATATAATTTTGATATGACAAAATGGTATTTTTCTCAATACAATATGGTACTGGTGTTTAAGATAAAATCGTTTATTATGTATTGAATCATACTGATTACATACCAAATTATCAATCACATATACATAAGAGGAGAAAAGGGCAAAAGTATCACATAAAAATCGTATCGAAATAGTATTTGTATCGCATAGAACACTATATTTATACCGAATAAAAATTGTACCAAAATCATATAGAAGAAGTATCACATAAAAATCGTATCGAAATAGTATTTGTATCGCATAGAACACTATATTTATACCGAATAAAAATTGTACCAAAATCATATAGAATAGATATGATAAAGGTATTAAAATATAAAAATTTTCTTAATATGATATGATTTTGGTATCTACTCTTAATATGCTATAGTATATGGAAATTGTACCAAATATTGAATACCATAACGTTTGATACCCATAGGTAGGGATGTCAACTGGTCAAGATGGGACGGTTTCGGTCAAGCCTAACCGGGATCAACCAAATTATAGGGTTGCACCGTGAACCCCTGTTTAGCTAAACGGGCTTAGTTAGGGCGAACACGGTATGATTTATAATCGGGTCGGTCGATTGATCTCAGGGCTATATATGGACTTCTATAAACATGGCTTAACCAGGCCTTAGCGGGGGTAGGAACTTATTTATCCCTAAATGGGCATTAAATGGGCCTCCAAACGGGCCTTCCCAACGGCAATGCAATAGTAGAACTACTCAAGCTTATTCCACTGAAATCACAATTTTACCTCAAGCATATCTTATAAAATACAAATCCACCATTAATTCACCACCACAATCACATAATTTCATTTTTAAATTTAATTTTCTATTGTTAAATGATTCTGTCATCAATCAATCTCTTGTTTATCTTGAAAATTGAAGCAAACGCACTAGAACTTTTACTTTACTCTTTAATTTTATTGGTGTCAAAATAAAAATTTTAAGTAATATTAAAGTGGTCGGAGTTATAAATCGAATCAATCAGACCATGTGACGGCGCTGTGTATTATTTGCGTAGGCCTAAAATTGACACCCCCACTCATAAGTGCCTGGGAATGAGCAGTCCAATTCAGATTTGTTGAGCTTTGTCTTGTAGCGTTAGATCCGAGAACAACACCGAGAAAATTAGCTATTAATGGAAGAAATTATGAGGAAGGAGAAGAGATTTTTTTTTTTTTTTTGGGGGGGGTGGCGTTGTAAACGAAACAGAAAAGAGTATTGATTTAGAAATGTCCATAAGGATGGGAACAAAGGCATTGGGACTGAGGGAAGACAAGGGAACGTGTTAGGTTGTGTGTCACTTGGATCATATCCATGGCGGGTTGGCCTATGTACGTTGTCCTAGCTTTGTCTCTTACCTCTCAACCCCAAAGCTTTCTGCTTAGCTCCATTTAACTAGGTGACACAATTTTTTGTTCGTCACCCTTTAATCCTTGGACATGGTGACTACTGTCTTGGGTGGTACTGCCCTTATAACTTAGGATATGAATAGGTTGATGTGAAGGCTTATAATGATTTTTTTTTTTATTCGAGGAAAACTAAGAACATTACACATTGATCAAATTGCTAACAGATAAGTTCTCATATGAGATCCTAATTCTGCGATCCATAACCTTATATGTAAACCTCTTAACAAGTTAAACAAGGTCATCATTTTTTACACAAAAGGTAGGTTTAGAGAGGTAACTATCCAATTCAATTATACTTGATAATGTGGTCCATGGCCACTTCAAAAAATGGTTAGGCTTCATTAGATGTTCAAGTTCTTCCAGATCAGTCCATATCCTGTCCACGTCCCTTCCTTGCGAAGGCTTATGATGATTTGAGTATCTTATATCTAATGGCTCGTTTTAAGAATGAGTTCTACTTGAATCATGTAGTATTAGAGTTAGCATCATCGCCTCAATGTTTTGAAACAGTCGGATTAGAACCAGTTTGTTAGGCTAGTTTAAAGAAAAAAAAGATGGGGGGGGGGGGGGGTGGGTTAACTTGGATATTAATTTTAAGTGCAGCTCGATTAAAATCGGTCATTTCTGATGCAAGGATCTTACCCATTGATCACCAGATCAGACCAACCAAAAGCCAACCTAAGACTAACCCTTAAATGGTTGCTTGAGATTCCTATTGTATCCTCAAGGCCCAAACCCTAAAGAATTTTAATAGATAGTGGCAATTTGATGTCGCTAATTTATCAAAGGAATTTTTTAAGGTGTCGCCCCGCTATAGAAACAAATTTTAGGCATAATTCGCTTATATCTAGTTTAGAGTTAAAACAATCTTGTAGCATGTCTAAAGCCTATTTAGCATGATTACGGGAAGCCTGAGCCACGGATCAATTATAAAGCCTTTGGTTGGAGTTGTTCCTTAGACATTGGGTGATCATGATGTTGGAGGTGAAATTGATCAAACTCGATTAAGCCTAATTGAGCCCGACCGGTTGAAATCTAGACTTTTTTGATAGAACAACCCTAGTTTTGAGCTGGCTATCATCACTATTCAGTGTATTCACCAACTATTTAGGGACCCAGTGTATTCTATAGTGTTGATTGATATGGTTAATTATTTTGGCATCCTAAGATATTGATATGATTGGAGATGAGGCGTGTGGAGCCGGTACCCAAGGGAGGAGGTTGTGGGATTGTGTGGATTAGGTGCACGGTCTCAGGTTTGATTCTCCATCTGTGCATCTGCAATTTAAGTGGAGATCATGGCGGTGGATCACTGTGTTAGTCTCCCCGAAGATTAGTCGAGGTGCACGTAAGCTGACACCTTGGTTAACAAAAGAAGAAAAAAAAGATTGATATGGTCAATTATTTTGGCATCCTAAGATAACGATATGATTGAAGATGAGGCGGCGTCGACATTGAAAATTGTTCTATATATATTAGCTGGTGTCGATTTCTGGCAAGGGAATATGTCACCTCTATGTGACCGTTTTCCATTCGGACGTCGTTAGCTGCTAAAAATATTCCCTTCCACACCAATCACAAAGCTGCCGGAGACTCAAACGGCAACATAGGGTGGACATGGGTTACATGATTGAGTCATCTAGACAATAGGCCATGAGATGCCATACATGTATGGACAAGAAGGAATCCAATGAGATATATATCCCACCAACCTTACAAAACTAAGGAGAGTTCACTACTGCTACATGTGAATTAATGTTAAAATTTTGTAAAAAGTATATGATGAAAAGAAAGAAAAGATTGTTCTCCTTGTGAAACTTGTTCTTCAAGTTCACATGCTTTAGAGGGATAAAAGGTAAGGTCATGATGCTTTTCTTATCCATCCAAGTCATCTCATTTGGAAGATAGATGAGGAGAAGAAAAGCATATTAGTTGTAAAGGATGGTAATTAAGTTTCTTTATTCATATGTTACAAAATAACTTAAAATCTAAATTAAAGAGAGATAATCTCTTAGAATGGAAATACATCAGTTGTGGCAATAGAGAGTCATTAACATTGAAGTCAAGGTGTTGAGGGTTGATATCTTGTATTCTGTGGATTGGGTTGTGAGTCGCTTCCGAAGGTTCATTAAAAGGCCGTAGAGCTTGAGGCCTAGAGGAGTTGGCTCACCTTGAGTAGTACTTTTTTTTATTTTTTTAGGGGACTACATAGATGTAGTGCAAGAGGTTTCTACTATAAATTTTTTTTGTAGGGTTTATGTGGTAATTACCGAAATTTGTGTGTATTTGTTTCCTTGCGACTGTGATGAGTGTTATTAAGGTTATTAGAATTCTCTATAAACATATTAAAGCATGAGGAATAGAGCATGTAACCCTTTCTCTATTGTGAGCTAAAACTGCTCTCATCTCTCTCTGTGGAAGTAAGCACACACTTTATCAAACCACGTAAATACTTGTGTTGTGGCTGTTTGTATTTCCTCTTTCTATTTTTATCATGGTTTTCATATCTTGCATGGGGTTTCATTTCTACATCATGAAATAACGTTTTGTTTCTACATAAGGTTTGGATATTATTTTAGGGGAAAAAGGCATGCTAACCATCCTTATTCCCCATGCCCTCTCACAGGGTCCCATTGAATGACCCCCACCCCATTGTGTGATCTTTGGTGGATAACATGTTCGCTCCCCCATTGGATTGTGTGGGGAACAGGGAGTGCTAGCGTTCCTTTTTCCATTATTTTTTGAGCAAGTTAGAAATGGGCTATGATTCAGCTGTGCCAGGAAGCCCAACGCAGCCCATTCCATCTTAATGATCAACTCTAAAGTACTCAAGGACCTACCAGAGGACTCCAAAACTTTGAAAATTGGAAACCCATGATCCAGCCCTATGCAAGTTTGGTCCAAGCCTAGCCAATTGTAAGCCAAATTTAAAAGTTCACTCCATTTGTCTAGCCCAGCCGACGTGGATCTAAGCAGGGCCAAAATGTTATGAGCATACAGGTTTTGAAGATGCCACATTTGTTATCTATATCTGGACGAGCTCGCCTCTTACAGTGCAGCTTGGAGGATGCCATGTCATATCCAGGTCATCACTCGAATGGGGCCCATGCAATCTGTACATAGGTTCCCAAACTTTCCAATAATTATCTCCCTAAGCTGGACCATCTAGGATTCTAGAGGGTTCAATTTGGACCGAAATTGTACGGGCTAATTTAGGCCCAATCTAGTTTTCCTCCGGGCTGGCTAAGATAGGATTGAGGTGGTCCCAGATTCAGCTCCACAAGCCTGATGCATCCATAGCTTAATGTATGATACTTATAAGTGGTGAAATTTATCATAATTGCATTGGCCATAGTTTAAAAGATCCGGTCAAGTAGTCAATCGGGTTGAGTCGGTGTTGAGCCAAACCAGTGTGAGGTAATTGAAGTGGTTTAATTAGAGTGGAGAACCTTAAACATGAACCTCAGGTAGTCAGGTTGGGCCAAAATTGGTCTGATCTCTATTTCAATTTCATTGGATCATAAATTGAAATTGGGGTGCTTGGTATGATTCTTACCTTATTTATGAGGAATTGAAATCAATTTTCACCCGAAATTGTGAAGGGAAAAAGATCGCTACCTAATTGCACCTCTACACCCAAACAAAGGGTTGGCAAACAGATCACACTACCCCTTGGTTGGATGCTTGCCCAAATCCCTTGGTTGGTCCTCGTGTTGGTGTGGTGGCCACCTGACCAGTTAGCAATCCCTGGCCCAATAGTGAAATAGCTGAGGAACTGGTTCAATTTTGAAATTAAAATTGATTTTGCACTCTTGCTCTTTAATGAGTACATGGTTAGTTTGATGGGCAAAGTAGTAATTTCATATTAAAAATAAACCACCACTCTTCTCCCTCTCTTAATGGTCTCACCACACCCTAACCTAGGCCCCCGGCTCCCCCTTTCCAACCCTTCTCCCCCACCCTCCTCCGTGCCATCCTCTCCCAAAGAAGTAAAGAGAATCTATTCTTAGAAGTTGAACTACGAAATAGATTTATTCTTAAAATATATCAGATCAATGCAACCGAAACGATTTCAATTTCTTGACAAAAAATCTATTTGTTGACTTCTTCATGAAATCAATCCAAAAATGAAATAGAAATCATCCCAAATCTGACCTTAAAGCATCATATAAGTGGAGATATATTGGCAAGACCTATAGAGACAGTAAGAGACAGAGACCTTCAAATTCAAACTCAGAAGTCTGCTTTTATGCTTCAAAGTGAAACCCAAACATAGATACAACAATCTCACAAGTGAATCCTGATCCAATGATCGTAACATTCAGAACAAAAAAAAAAAAAAAAAATTCAAATATCTATCCCTAAAGAAACAAACTAGGAATTTAACCAAGTGAAATAAAAAAACAGATTAAAGAAACAAAATCAAACACATTTCAATAAGATCCCAACCCAATTTAACCATTAAAGGTTCAAAGTTCAAGTTTCTGTATGGCATTTAGTCCTCTTAAAGGACTTAGAAGATGAAAAATTCAGGTCCACCTGAGAGCAAGTCACCCATAAGGTCCGTTTGGAAGACTTCCACTTACCAACCTTGAAATGAATCCTGGCCTTCACCTTAATCGTTAACTCCATCTCCCCTGAAGATCTCTCCATACTTAGATCCTTAGCTGCAGAAACAAGCAATGGAGCTGATCGAGCTACGGGCTTCAGATCAAGATGGGTAACATTTCGATGGTGTTGGAAGAATGGCTCAACCATATCGAAAGCAATGGGTTGATCATCATAAAGGAGAGTCACCTGCATTGAGTCATAGTAAACAGAGACTCTGCGGTTGGGATTGTAAGCCTTTAAAACAAAGTAGAATGAAGCATTGATGTGGTTATATTTCATGTCATAACCATGAACTGAACCATCTTCAATGGTGTATTTAAGTGATTTTGGCCGAATCACTAGATAAACAATCAGCACTGTAAGGCCAATGAGGACGATTAAGGCGAGAATGGCGATGGCGATGCATCTGATCTTTTTGGGCGTCACTGATGAACCAGCCATGGTGGTGGTGGTGGTGGTGGTGCTGCTGCTGATTGCTTGGTATGGTGGCTGAGACTGAGAGTGCTACTTATAAGAGGAAATGTTTGAAAATGGGAAGAATTCTTGCTTTTTGGGTCTTGATTTCTTCAATGGAACTCAAACTATAACTGGGTTTTGAGATTCTTGATTGTTCAGACAGTATTTGAATAGGGTAGCCAACTAGAATTTGAAGTGGGGTGGCAAATTCTTTAACAGCCAAAGAATCTGGCTTTTGTTTCTTTTTTTTCTTTGCTCTTTGTTCTCTTTAGCTTTTTCCCTTCACCCTTTTCTTAGCCAGATAGGACTTGTAGGATCCAACCGAGCCTGAGTTTTACAATGGGTCCTGGCTGACCCACACAGTTTTGTGGGTGAAACACTCTGGGGAGGCCATTACCAACCTGGGTTTTAACTAAGAAAAGAGCCTTGGTGAGAGAATAAACATCCTTCATGGGACACTGACTTTACTCTTCCTGGTATCAATTGAGAACCTGAGGTACAAGCTATCCTTTTTTGCCTCAACTACAAGTCATACTATTTGTAGGCCCATAAAGTCCATCAGGAAACCTCAAATTTATGTTGTTTATTGTATTGCTTTGGTCCCCCCACCCCCCACCCCCCTCCCCTCCCCAGCCTGGCCCCTTTATAAAGGAGTAACAGAACAACTAAGTAGAGAATCAAACTAATTTACAGAGGAAGGTTCACACCTGCGAACTGAGTAGAAAGAAACTAAAAGATTTCACCCAAAAAAATAATAATAAAAAGTTCTGGTTTTCATACATGACACCATCCTATTATTCAGTAGGAGGAGGAGGGAGAGGAGGGATCGAGAGATATCGACTCTCCTATTTCACATTTGTGCCATAAGGCACCCCTTTCCCTGGTCATGACCTAATGATATGATTGACATATTCAAATTTGTGCCTATCTCTCTTAAATAAAATTTTGTTGCAAGCAACTAGTTTTCTGGAATTGTACCAGACATAATAACTTAATTGGTTTAGATTTTAATTATCACCAGAGAGTTTGGTTGTGGACTTTTAATTGTTAAGGGTTTTATAAGGATTCTTTAATAGTGGAGTTTTATAAGAAAGAAAATATTTTTCGAGTTTTTTAGAGTGCATTGGGAAGATCAATCTGTCAGGATCTTAACTCTAATGGGTTTGGGTCGTGACAGAACTGGTTCCAATGATAGAGAACATGTTTCTTAGGTCAGCATGGGATCGGACCTAGCTCATGAGGAAGATGGGTGTGGTTTTTCCTTCTCGATGGAATGGTGCCTATTAGATTAAACTATGATCAGACCAACTTTTATTCAGGCTTGGTCCAAATTTATGGTGGACAATATACAGGCTAAAAAAGAACTGGCCAATAAAGTACCGGTTAAGTTTGCAAACAATACCATCGTTAGTGTGGCGTACCCTTGGTTTATTGGTTCTATGTCCATAGACTCCATACATGATGAGTGAGGCTAGCTTGGCTTGGGGACATGAGGTCTACCCTTGGCAATGTGTGCCTTATATACCTCTTATAATGCCTTTGAATATGATAATTTACTAGTACAATGACACATCCTTTCTTATATAACCAGATGTACATGCCTATTAGATTAAACTATGATTAGACCAACTTTTATTCAGACTTGGTCCAAAATTATGGTGGACAATATACAGGCTAAAAAAGAACTGGCCAAGTTTGCAAACAATACCATCGTTAGTGTGGCGTACCCTTGGTTTATTGGTTCTATGTCCATAGACTCCATACATGATGAGTGAGGCTAGCTTGGCTTAGGGACATGAGGTCTACCCTTGGCAATGTGTGCCTTATATACCTCTTATAATGCCTTTGAATATGATAATTTACTAGTACAATGACACATCCTTTCTTATATAACCAGATGTACAAGTATAAGGTTGTGGTTTCACCAAGGCTGTTCGGTAGCCAAGAGAAGAAAAGAAAAGAAAAGAAAAAAGTATATTTTTTCTACTTTTTTCTAGGGTGAAGAATTTTTCTTTGCACTTGGTATGTCTTCACCCAAGAGAAGATTCTACTTTTTAAATTCAGAATTCATCTTCGGAATTGTGAAGTTTTCTTTTCCTCTCAAAAAAAAAAAAAAATCTTGCAAAAAACACAAGAAACACATGAGAAAATTTGAGATCACAATAAGACAAAAAATAAATGATTACACAATGATTTCCTATATGTCTATCTCTCTCCTAAAATTCAAAATTTTTTGAATTTTTTTTCTTTTCTTTTCTTTTCTTCTCTTGGTAACCAAACATGCATATCCTTTTTATTTTCTCATCATTTTTTTTTTCTCTTTTTTTTTCTAGATTCTTTTTTCTTTTCTTTTCTTCTCTTGCCTACCAAACATAGCCCAAAGGTAAGTTATTGCGTACCTTTGCACTAGGATCATGATTATGCCATGCAACTTTATGGGGTCAATCTTTGTTGTGAGTGTGTGCAAGTAGTGATTCCATGTAGGAAGTGTAAGTTAGCACAACATTTCACACAACAAATATACATGAAAACAACAACATATCACACAACAAATGTACATGAAAACAACAACTATCATAACCATCTAATATACAACAAGACCTTTTTTTTTTTGGTAAGTATATACAACAAGACCAATAACATTAAAAGTTTGATGATCCCCAGTAGAGCCGTCATTGTGAGAATATCATATTTGTTCTTATATGAAAAAATATCATTTCTCATTAGAAAAGAATGAATGAAAAAAAGCCACCACCTAAATATAAAACATATATGATTCCATAATGGGCTCTAATAAAAAAAAAAAAAAAAAAAATTCCCTAAGAACTAAATAATTCACCAGTGATTGATGATGAATATTGTATAAAATTCCATCAATGAAAGCTTTAGATATTGCAATGTAATCTATTAAATAAGTAAAAAAAAAATAAAAATAACAAATAGAAACATGTCATACTAATATGATTTCATTGTAAAAAATAGCAAAAAAAAAGGTACATTAATCATTCTATTTTATAAAAGTGTGTTTTTGTAAAACAAAAGCTGTGGGCTGTGAAGTGGAGAGTGGAGACCATGCAATAGATAATGGTCTGAGCCAAATCATTAAACAGGCAGCTTAGTAAGTGGGTTAGAGCCAAGGGCCTGGATGGGTAGGTTAGTTACAGCTTTTGTAAAGTGGGTTAAATAACGAGTTTTAAAATTTTTAAGAAAATTTATCTTATCATCCCGGGAGAATGCCATAATGATAAGACCACCCCCTCTATTTCACCGAATTATTCTCATACTCCCTACCGTCAGTCACAATTAAGTCAAGAACTAAAATGATCGTTATACCTTTTTCACTAAAACAGTCATGATTATGTCAAGAGGTAAAATGACTATTGTACCATTTTCATTAAAACTCACTTTAACTCAATTCCTCTTCACCCCCACCTGGAGATAACAGGTCTGAATGTCCCGCCTATGGTTTTTCCATCCGGCGAAAACCCCAGCACGGGTCCACAACAGCGCCGAGTTCCTACTGGAACGAGATGCCCATAACATTCCCATTTGCATCTCAACTCAGGAAGCTGGATCTCCTATATATCATGCCTGATATAGAGGACCATTGTCAGTTGATTCAGCAATGTGCCAATTTATAAATTCTTGAGGTATGACCTGGAAACTGTTTTTGTCCTTTTTGCATTTCTATCATTGTCTTTGCCTGTAAAGTTAACTAATTAACTTTTGTCTACTTCTTATGGATAGGCAAGAAATGTCATTTTAGAAGTTGTTGCTCAGAGGTGCAATAGATTAAAAAGGCTTAGAATTGAGCGAGGTGCAGATGAACCAGGAATCTGCGTTAGCACACAGGGCTGCATTGAACTTGAATACCTGGCTATTTATGTGTCTGATATAACCAATGCTTCCTTGGAATCCGTTGGTACATACCTCAAAAACCTCTCTGACTTCCGTTTGGTGTTGCTCGACAATGAAGAAAGGATTGCAGATTTGCCACTCGACAATGGAGTTCAAGCTTTGTTGAGAGGTTGTGAGAAGCTTAGGAGGTTTGCCTTCTATCTACGAGCTGGAGATTTGACCGATGTTGGTCTTGGTTATATAGGGCAGTACAGCCATAATGTGAGGTGGATGCTTCTAGGGGAGAATCTGACAGAGGTCTTTTTGGAGTTCTCGAGAGGTTGTCCTAATCTGCAGAAGCTTGAAGCTATTTTCATGGATTCCAAAAGTCGATGCCACCGACGTTCATTGCAGATACCATCTCCTATGCTGTCGCCATTACTCTGAGCGATTGCTGGTGGTACAAATCTTTGGGAGAAAGGTAATTAAGTATTGGCATGGGTGAAAGGAATAGTAAACTATTACAGGGGTTATTTAGGTACTTCATATTTAATAAGGGTATTTTGATATTTAAAATAAAATAGAGTTGTTGATATCAGCATATAAGATATATTCCTTAACTTTGACTGACGGTAGGGGGTCTGAGAATAATTTGGTGAAACAAAGGGGGTGGTCTTATCATTGTGGAATTCTCCAGGGGATGGAGCGGTAAATTTCCTAAAATGTTATATCCAACCAAAGTTATGTGCAAAATTAATTTGACTTCACTTCCTTCACAATCAAACAATTTTGGATCCTCTCCGTCCAGTTTTACCCTTCAATCCAATCTTACACCATTCATGGGCGTGTGATGGATGGAGAGAATTCAAATTCCAATCGAATGACTTAAAGGGGGCAAAATATGGATCAAGTTTCATTGCACCCTAAGCCCGAAGAATGGGAGAGTATGTGGATGTATTTTCGGGAGCTTCACAAAGGAACCTAGTTCGCTTCCCCTTAGGGTTCACAAATACTCTCTTAGGTTATATTATTTTCCAAGATATCCTTTTAGATTATATTTCTTTGGCTGCAGCTAAATTTGTTGTGGGTGTTTTCTTACCGCCTAGTTCATGAAACCTTCGTCAAAAACAAAAATTCTCTTTCACTTTCCTTTTCCACTTCCCTTGCACCATAGAACCTGGTTAAAGTATAATCCAAACAATTTTACAGAGCTTAAAGCCTTCCATAACACGAAATATCAATATTAAGGGATGGAGGGAGAAAATTTTGGCTACTACCAGGGTTGCAGCCCCCTACTAGCAATCAAAGAAATAGAATAATTCACTTCCCTTAGGGTTCATAATGCCCTCTTAGATTATTGTATTTTCCAAAATACCCTTTTAGATTCTATTTCTTTGGATGCAACTAAATTTCGTGGGGGACCAAAGAAAAAGCAAATCCACATACACACCCCAAAAAAACCAAAAGAATTAGAAATTGAACAGATATATTGAACTTTCGGTAAGGGGGAACAAAGTAAATAATGTTGACACTAGTATTAGTATTGCTAAACCATATAGTATACTAAAAAGGAGAAATCTAATTGTAGGCTTTCCCTTAATTACAGTGCTATTAAAGGAGCATTTGCAGTGCAAAGATAGGAGAGGGAGAAGATGGAGGAAAGGACAAAAGTACCACAAGAGGCAAGAGTCGAGAATAGGATAAGGAGAAGGTGCTCTGCCGTATATTCCATGGAAGATACCATTTCCTAACACCATTTTCACTTTCCTTTTTAACGAATAGGGGTATCCCCACTTTCTCCATTTCTACTATGAGTTGTCACCTCAAACTTGTTAGTTGCTCTCACTGAGTTCATGGCTATCACTTTCTTCACAACTCAAACACACCAGACCAGACCGGACCTCAAGAAGCCCTTATAAAACACAAGCCAAGCAACCCCTCACTCATTCTCCTTTGAATTGGCTACAAACCCTTTCCAACTTTGAATTGCTAGGAGTCCGGATTATCTCCTCATGTGGGGACCCCCTCACGTGAGTGAGAGCCACCCATTGAGAATCTCCACCCACTTAAGAATGAGGGACGTTGGGTGGTTGCACTTCGCTTCTATTTCTGCAATCATTCTCTCAGCCGGCCAGACAGTGCTGTGAGGTTGTGGTGGCGGTGGCTGCGGCGATGGGATGGAAGGCGCGGGCGGAGGAGGGCTTTTGTGGGATGATTGTTTCTTCATCTAATCGCAACTGAATCGCCTCTCTGTGAGTCTGAGGGGAGGTGAGGACGTTTCTCTCCAATAGGGCAATTTGGATCTTTGGCATTTTTCACTCCTTTGAAAGCTCTTCTCTTCATGGCTGAACCGGCTTATGTGATGTAGAGGTGTTAGAGGAAGTCCTCTACTCCTCTCTCTCTTCCTCTTCTTATCCCCTTTTCTTTCCACCCCCACCCCCACCCCCACCCCCTCCCCCTTTTTTTTTCCTTGGCAGCAAGGGAAATGGAATCCCATGGACGTGAGATCATAAATTGGAGTTTAATGCTTTTAAGCTGTATATGGTTTGATTCTTATTTTTATTTTTTGGATTCATTTATATGGTATTATTTCTAGGCCTACTTTCTACCCCCCTAAAAAAAATAATCAATCTAGACCTTATTTTTTCAGGGTTTTATTTTCTATCATTATGGTCATTATGGCTAGCAAAGTATAACACATCACTATTCGCCACATGGCAAGACATGGGTTAGTTTAGAGGACTAACCAATCATTTTATTGGTACAATTTCAGCTTAAAATGAGTAGATGAAGTAGTTCAAAAAAGTGCTATTTTTATTTTATATTTATCTCCATTTGATGGCATTTTGATAATTTCCTAAAACTTTGAATAATAGTTTGAATAACTTTTCTTGCCGATTTTGACCTAAAATTTGGCCATTGAGTTATATTGGGTTGGGTGGGGGTGGGGGTGGG
>NW_024870537.1:358631-391546 GCF_013358625.1 Macadamia integrifolia | reverse complement strand
TTTTTTTTTTTTTCACTTTTTGTTTAAAAAAAACAGAAACGGACCATAAGTGCACCAAACAGAAGAATCCGTTTTTTCATTCCAATAAAATGAAAAAATTCCAAAAACGTTTTTTTAGAACGATATCAAACGGAGCCTAAAAAGAAGACAACACATAAATAACAAGATCGAGATAGTAGAAGAAATTGTCTTCGGAGGTTTAACCGGAAAAAAATTGGTTGCTACCCAATTTCAACCAAGTAGCTGCAACCCCTGCTGGTAACGAAAGAAATGGAATAATTCACTTCCCCTAGGATTCACAGTTAATATCCTTCTAGATTATAATATTTTTCAAAGTGCACTTTTAAAATCCCTTTCTTTGGCTGCCACAGGGGTTGCAACTACTTGACTCCAACCCAAGCAGCAGCTACTTGGCTATAACCTGGGCAGTTGCTAAATTTCGTTCAATTTAATCTAGGTAAAGAACTGCCTATAATATTATGGCGAAAGGTTCTATATAGAAAATTTCATCCATAGAGTACCTATCCATAACTCATCTAGTTGCGCTAACCATTGGATATCTAGAAAGTGATTTAGATTGATCACTTACCAAATTCCACACAAATTTAATCAAATTCCTCCTATTTACATAACCTTTTTGGTAGTCCTGGATTTTGAAAGCTTTGTCTTGCTACTTGATCGATTACAATTGTGCTAAAACTTGATATGTGAAAGTCTAGCTCTACAAATTCCAGCCCTCATTAAACCTGCCGTGTAGTTCAAATAGGTGTGCCATCCACACAGATGCCGTATGGACGTGCCCATCCATAAAACCTGCTCCCATTATAGTAAAACTATACATAGTTCATTAAATTAAGAAGGTTCCTCTACATGTGCTAATATTTTCTACTTTATAACAATGTGAATGAGAAGGTGTGTTGGCAGGACCACTACCGATCAGAAGATAGAGCACCCTTAGCTTTTCTCAAATCATCACCTTCTCTAGTATGATCCCGTTCTTTGATTGCACAATAGACCTCAACTTCGTAGACTCCCCTAATTCCCACGTGTCCATCGAAAATGGTAGCGCGCAGAAGATCAATGCAAAAAAAAAATCAGCTTTATATCACAATGAACATAAATATATAGAATACAAAAACATGGATTAGGGTTTTCTAGAATGCACAAGTGGCATACAGCACGAGCACTCGAACCTTGTCTAGTGATTCCCTTCAAATCTCAAAAACCTTCATTGTTCTTGAGGAAGGAGAAGACTAATTTTCTCTCTCAAGTTTTAATCCAAAGATTATGATTGTATAACTATTTTCGGCTAAGGCTTCTAGCCTGAATAGAGAAGCTTAACTGAAAGATTCTAAATAGATTGACGAGATCGAGCCTCGTAATTTAATCTTAAAAGTTAGCTATTGATTTGTCCTTAATTACACAAAAGAACGATATTACCAATGGCGTAACCTAAAAAAAACCCTTGGAGGTAAATAATTTCATTAGCATTACCAACATCTACAATGCACGATCCAAAGTACGAAATAAAATTATCTATCAAAAAAGCAAGTGCATTGTTAATTAAATTGGGAGTGTCAGAACTAATGATTGACCATATTATTTAAAACTCATTTTAAATAACAATATTAAATATATTACCCAGCCCCGAATTCTAACCAGTCATAGTCTGACAACTTGTATACTTGAATGTTCACCCTTTCGGGGTGCGGAAACTATATTGAATGACACGTTTGTCACACGGATATCCCAAATAATGAACATTTGATGTGTATTTAGTCATGTCAGTCGATATTAACTATTGAACCATCATGATTGGATAAAACTTACACATAATTGTAAGTGCCTCTAAGGTAAGAGGAAAGTAACAATAAAAAATCTCCTTGTGTAAATAATGACAGTAAATCAAATCGAGAATTTTAATATTCAATGGTCAAAATAATTAAGTGCCCACATTTATATTTCTGTAACAATCTCTATTGGATAAATTTACAATGCAACAATCTTAGAATGGAGTACGCAAATTTGTCTAGACAATCAAGTTAGGTTCTTGAAATAATTCTAAACCCTAAACCATTTGAAAGAATTAACATTGCACGCCAGTTCTGGATATTGGTGTTGGGTTGACTACAATTGCAGGACATGGGGGTGACTTCAAGGAGAGAAAAGTACTAGAGCAGTGCAAAACATCTCTCTCTCTCTCTCTCTCAGTTGTATAAGGCTGGTGGCCTTCTTTCCCTTTGGTAAGGCTATATGCCTGCCTTCCTTGTGCAATTCCCCCTTTCAAGGGGAACTGAAAGGGGAATCTGTTGTTGTATATTCTTTGCTCCCTCTTCAACTTTAATAAATATTATTGATTAAAAAAAAAAAAGGTAAAGTTTTTTGGTAAAATCAACCTACGTCCATACTAATCTATTAAATAGAGTAGTGCTCCTATTTTGCAAACCATTCAACTTCTCTATATGACGGAAAATATGATTATTTATTTATTCGAAGGGAAATCATTTCGAGGTAGCGTGATCCTTGCACCAATGGTAGGGATCAAAGAGAGTGCACGCGAAGACATTCAATAGGGAGGAGATTTTTTTTATTTCACATGGGGCGGGATAGTCATTTCGCCCTTCTTGTGTCTGGCCATAGGCTCCACGCAACCTTTTATTTATTTATTTTTTATTTATGGAGTTAACATCGGTAATTTTACCAAAAGAGTTTCCATCCTCCTATAACTTTATGACAATGAAAATGCATTCCTCACATATCCACGTTCAATGGTAGGGGATCAAAGAGAGTGCATGAGAGGACATTCAACAGGGATGAGAATTTTTCATTTCACACGGAGCGGGATAGTCATTTCGCCCTTCTTGTGTCTGGATGCAGGCTCCATGCAACTATTTTTTCTTTTATTAATGGAGTTAACATCGGTAATTTTTCCAAAAGAGTTTCCATCCTCCTATAACTCTATGATAATGAAAATGCATTCCTCACATATCCAAGTTCCATTTACCCTTCCACCCCTCTCTTTTAAAATTGTTTCACTTGCTCCTTGTTGCGGTAAGAAATCATCCTAGGCTGTCGTGGAACCTACAATTAGAGGAAACACACAAGAGAGTGAGTGTCAGGTTGATCCAACGGGGGAGTCTCCGATGCCTAAGTTAGATTTCTCTGTAAATAGATAGTTCCAGTAATAATGGAAAAAGTTCAATCATTTGGAAATGGGGTTTCCCTGGTTATTTATAGCTGAAGATGATGACTATTGAGTGAGAGTCTCGCTTTGGTAGCTTCTTAATGCTGGTAGGAGTCTGAATATAGTAAAAGTTACAATAGGAAAGTGAATATGAGAGATGCCCTGTTATATGAGCTTCACATAGTGCCCATATTGCGGAGGATAGGGCAAGATATTCTTCTTTTTATAGAAATTGATATTTCCTCGAGAATCCTTTCCGGAGTAGGACACGTCCATTCCCTGCTCATAAGTCACGTGTTGGACTTGGATGACTCACTAACGTGTATTCCAATGTGGAAACTCGTAGGACTCTTGCACCAAGCGACCTTGGTCCCGTGAGACTTGTGCCAAGAGACCTAGATCAAGTGGTCCAATTGCTGAGTGACCTGAAATAGTTAGATTGCCAAACTACTTATCCCGAATGACGGTTGCCCGTGGCTGATGAAGCCTTGGGCCTTCTGATCGGTAGTGGTCCTAGCACCACTTGAGCTGTTTGGATTACTGGGTGATGGAACATCTATGCCACCTTCCCTATGCTGGCATTCAACCAATCGCTTAGTAATCAAGGCTTTTTTTAGCATAGTCAATCGGTTAGGCTGTTATTGCTCTGCTTGCCCACTTTGGGCTGAATAGGTGGCTTGGTCGGGTCCAAACTGTTCGTCATGGCCCATATTGTTGCTTATTGCATTCGGGCTTGCCACTCGCTTGGTTGTCGTAGTGCGGTCTTAAGGGTTGTATATTTTTGCTATAACATCTCTCAATTTTCGTGTTCCCTTGGCTCTATTTGTTTCAAATTAATATAAATTAGAAAAAATATTAATATTAAATTAGGTCTTAAGGGTAGTATATTGTTGCTATAAGAGTGTTGGTATCTTAACCATTAATTCATGAACATCTATGGATGCTTAAAGTTAGAGGCTTGGGTTCCTTCCCTTGCTGAGCCATGCCTAAAGATGCTCATTGTCATATTCAACCGAAAAACAAACAACCATAGGGGGTAACACAATCTTAAAGAGGGTGATTAGTGATACGAATTAGCCCTTCCAAAATTCTTATTCATTTAAAGTGCTAAGTTTACAGTTGCCAGGTTTTTGTGATCATCATTCTATGTATAAAGCTATCTTACACTACATGGTTGCTTCATTTCGATCAAGTGTGAAGCTGTTAAGATAAGTTCTATATTTTCAAATTATATCGTGTCATTTTTATTAGTGCTGAAGTGTCAAAAGGGTTCTCCTCTATCCCTCCTTCCTTCCCTTCCATAAACATGTGTGGAATCACATGTGCATTCTCTTAGTGGGTGGAACATAAGATGAGTGTTGTATTACCAACTCTCTAACAATGTGATTCTTGAATCATTTCTCTCCCATTCTCCCTCCCCCTGTTTGTGAAGAGACTCTTGGAGAACTTGAAACCCCAATTGAAACCCTAAGCGGCTCAACTTCACTTCTCCAGCTCAATGCGTTACTTATCCTTTAGACTTTGGGCTGCAACTGCCCGACCAGCATGAGGTGGTGCCAATGATAGGTCTGGAATCCTTCGAGATACAATAGGAGTAGGGTTTAGGTTTGGCAGACTCTTGGCCTCTCTCTCTCTCTCTCTCTCTTTCTCTCTATGTAGGCAGAGGCATCGACTACACGGGAGCAAGGCGTTCTTTTAACATAGCCTTGTATATGGGCTTAGAGGGTGCAACTGGATAGTATTTTTTTTTATCTATATATATATATATATATATATATAGACACTACATAAATCCATGACCTGCCTTGACTCTCTAATGACTCATCCAAGTCAGTAGGTAAATTCGAGTTAAAAAACATGATTTTTTAATAAATATTATTATTTCATGGGATAATTGCTATCACTATGATCAATCAATATTTACTCAAAGTCTCCTACTCTTAAGTTTTCTTTTGATTCACTTACAAAATACAAGTTCCACCTCTTTTCCTCCCCCTACTATTTTAAAAACCCCAAATTACCCTTGGTACCCTCCCCTCTCCTCTTGTATTCCTCTTCCCGCAGCCAACCACCGCCCCACAAGGCCACAACCACCCTATGCTAACCTATGTATCTCTCCCACCCCCACCTCGCTGAACTCTCTCTCTCTCTCTCTCTCCCCCCTGTCCATTGTATTAGTAATGCTTGGCCTTTACCTAGTACCGCAGGCAGAAGAGGCTTAACCTCTAGTAGGAGCAACCCACAACTATACAATCATGTTTTGCGACCTCATAGATGACCTCCATAGTATGGGTTCAACTGTAACACAACCACCATTGACATCAATCGTAAAACTAGTTCCAATTTTAAGATCACCTGGACCACAACCAGCCTCAGCCTCGCCTTCATTCTCACCAACCCCACCCTACCCATTCTGTTCGACTCACCTAATAATGACGACTAAATCCGATGTTTTTGGATGTATACTTAATTTTATTGTTATCTTTGTGCATTTGGTTGAAATGTTTGCTCTTGAGTTTCTAAAATTATGAAATTCTTCTCGTTAATAAAACTTACGAGTAATGTTTATTTTTTAGGCAAAGATTTACGAGTAATGTCTGGGATTATAATTTTGTTTACTTGCTAATTTAGTAGAAATATAGACTGATGGTTATATATATGAGGAATCAATCATTCTAGTGGCGGAGGAAGTAGAGGACAAGAAATGAACGAAGCCAACTTTTGTCTCATTGGTGGACTAAAGAAGTAGAGTTGTGCATACTCTTTTCAACTAAGCAAAATGGTTGGTAGTGCCTAACTATTATCATGACAATGCCTCTTTCTTGTTGCAAATTCCTTCCTTAAGAGCACTTCAATCCTACTCATTCTGCAGTCGATATAGTCTCTTCTCACAACCATCAACATATTATATCATCAAGTTTAACACGTGGGGGGAGAAAAGTTTCTTGGTTAGGGACATCAAACTATCAGTCATTGCAAATATATCTTCTACTTTCACTTTCACATTTGAGGTTGGAGCACCTCGGACGTGCACCCCAACACTTGGCACACACCCCATGGGGTTCTTAGCCGCTAAATGTGTGCTGGACTCTCTTCGACACTGGAGAGGATCTAAATCTGCCAAGGTAACCTCTAGCAATATCAATTCATTTTTGAAAAGAAAAAAAAAACAATTCACTTCTCATATCTTTGTTCTTGTTGGAGCAATTTGCTAGGAGGGGAGTATTCCCAACTACTGTTAGTTAAAACGCGTTCCCCTTTTTTTTTGTCATTTAAAACGCGTTTTCCCGTATGCTATTATACAATCCGGAAAAAAAACAGAAACGACAAAAGAATCCGTTTTAAACGCATTTTAAACGGCCGTTTTAAACTCGTATCTGTTTTTTAAGGGTAAAATAGGAATTTTATTAAAAAAATTAATTAATTTAAAAAAAAAAAACCTATTAGTAAAAGTGAAGCGTGAAGACAATATGGTACTTGGTTTTTTGTTTTTAACTTCCATACTATCTATAGGAAAAAAATCTCATCTTCTTATAGCTCATTGAGTAAGGAGAAGCTAAAGCTAGCAACATCTCATTTTCTTGTAGCCCATTAGGCTATTTTATCTTGGGACTCCTAGAGCTTTTGAAATATTAAATGCATATATACAAGTAATAATCTCTCAAATTGCATGAGTATACTATCGTTTTTTTGGTTTCGTTTTTTTGAAAACTACACGTTTAATACTCGTACCGTTCATTTTCGTCCATTTGCCGTTCCCTGTTTTTTTGATCGTACCATTCAACATCTTTATCTGTTTAAAACCTGTACCGTATGTTTTTGTTTTTTTGCCATTCCCGTTTTAACTAATATTCCCAACATAGGTTTTAAGTTTCTTTTATAATTAATTGCACATTTCAAAATATCCACTAACGTAACGGCTATATCTTTCGAATTGCCACGTGGAAATTCATCACGGAAGGCGCCTTATTCGAAATCCGAATGGCATAAGTTTGAAAAAACGTAATCAGTTTCCCGCGATTCCCATGTGACACCAGACTTTCTTAAAAAAAAAAAATAAAAAAGTGACACCAGACTGTACCATCCGTCTACAAACGCGCTTCTCGTGCACATACGTTGCTCCTCACATGCAAACCGTACGATCATCTAGTGAGGTCGTCTCGAGTTTCTTAACTCTAAAGACCCATAAATCTTCTCCCTATTGGCTACTATTACTCCACCTCATTGGCCACGGTGAGCCCCCAACAATAGGAAATCGTTTTTAGTCCTTGGACCAAAATACCCCCATTATTTATTATATTTCATTTACAGCTTATGGTTGAAATTGGAAAGAAAATATTATTGAATTTAAGTATAAAATTAAATAAGTAGTCAATCTAGACCACTCGTTAGATATCCAATGGTCAGAATTATTACTTTATTAATCCACGTGGCACAATGAAATTATCTAATTACGAATTTTGCCTCCCTTAAGCCGGTTATCGCCTCTCTGTTCCCATCTATCCCGTCTCTTCGCATTCCTTTCGAGAGAGAACTGGTGACCTATCGTCTTCGACTCTTCATCGATTTCCTATTTGTTCATCGGATGATTCATGCATAAAGTTATTTTCCTCTTAATCAGATCTGTTGCAGGCGATCACTGTTTTGTCTTCAATCGATTTCAAGCTATTGAGATCGAAGGCGAACGGTTTCCTTATTGGAGTTTTCTTGTTGATTTCCGTTCTTGAACAAAGAAATTAGGGTTTTATTTTATCGTTTGGTAAGGTTTTTGGATTGAAGAAATCGATTTTTGGTCCGTAGATGTCTGTGTTCTTGCAATAGAAATCGATTGGTTGACTTGAGGCGGATGGCTAACGGCACGGATCCGGAGCAGTTCGTGTTGCTGTCCGGGGTTAGAACTGGCCTTAAACGTGAATTCGCTTTCGCCTTGAAGGTTCAATCAGAGCTGTGTGGTTCACTTGGTCGGACTAGAGCGAGGAAGTTTCAGAATAGCCCCACTGCTAATGGAGTTTCTCAGAATTCGAGTAATAAGAGAATTAAGAAATCAAATCCGAAGAAGGAAACGAAGAATGATGCTGCAAAGCCTCAAATCGAAGAGGAGATGAAGAGAGATGTGGACAAATCCCTAATCGAGGAGGAGCCCAATGTCGATCTGGCGAAAGCTGCGGGTGGAGAGGAGACCAAGAACGTTCGCTCCGAGGAACCCAAGGTCGATCTGGCGGAACCTATGACAGTAGAGGAACCGAATATTGGTGACCCAGTGGAGCCCCAAAACAATAAGGCTAAATCCGCAGACGAGAGGGAGAAGAGTGAGTTTGCGAAACCTGTGAAAGAGGAATGCATTGAATCCCCAGTGCCAATTGATGATGGAAACAAAACACAGCATGCATTGCCGGAGAAGCCCCTGAAGAGGTTTACTCGTTCAGCATTGAAATCTAAGGCAAAGCCCGTGGAGATCTCAGAGAAGATTAATGGGGGTTCTTTTCCATTAGAAGATTTTAAGGAGAGAAAGAACAGTGATCTGAAAGAGGAACCAAAATGTAATTCGAAACCTCTGAGCGAGGGAGAGAATGGTGATCTGAAAGAGGAACCGAAAAGTAATTCGATGAAACCTCTGAGCGAGGAGAATCGTGAGAGTGATCTGGTGGCCCCGGCGACACCTGCAAGAGATGTGAAGCTAGAGGAAGAGAATTTTGAGGAACCCAACAACGATCAGAAGATATCAGAATTAGGGGAGCAACTGAAGAATGATCCTACAAGCGCTCAAACGGAAGAAGGAACTTGCATGGAATCCTCAATGGTGATTGATGGTTGTAGCGAAGAACAGAATGCCTCGCTTGAGGGGCCACCGAGGCGGTTTAGTTGCTCAGACTTAAAGCCAGAGGTAGAACCAATGGAGGTTTCCGCTTCTGCGGGTGGTGATTCTTTGGAATCAGTAGAGGCCAAGGATGAAACATCTGCCATGGGTGGTTCCTTTACACCAGAGGATGCCAAGACTGGGGCTGTAGTGGGAGACGACTGCAAAAATACTGGTCTTGTCAGCCCATTGAGAGCATCACCCAAGAAGAAGTTAGAAATGAAAATGTCGAAAAAGATTGCCTTGACCAAATTTCCCTCAAAGGTCAGGGAACTCCTTGATACTGGTATGCTTGAAGGACTGGCCGTCAGGTACCTCGTTCGTGGTAAGGTAAGTTTTGCAGGTCCCACCTCTCATTCCTCTCACTTTCCTCTGCATCATATTTCTACATGTTTCAAAGTGATGGCATATTTTGTTGAGACATGTTTGATCGAACCTTATTGTAGAAAGGACTTCGGGGAGTGATTAAAGACTCTGGAATTTTGTGTTCTTGTTCTTCTTGCGAGGGTTGCAAGGTAAGCATACTTCAATATTGAATTTATGTTAGTTTACTATCTTTGTTTTGTTGTAGCTTTAAGAAGTCAGTTATGTATGCTTTATGCCATTTTTGTAGGTTATTACTCCGATCCAGTTTGAAATCCATGCTGGTAGCTTAAATAAGCGCCCGTCGGATTATATTTACTTGGAAAATGGGAACAACCTCCGTGATGTGATGAATGCATGCAAGGATGCTCCCTTAGACACTTTGGAAGCTACAATTCAAAGAGCAATTGGTTCCTCTCCTATGAAAGATGCTACTGTATGTCAGAAAGAGGCTACTTTATGTCAGAATTGCAAAAGTGAGCTTCACACTCATGACTTTGGATACATTAAAATGCTGGGTTACTGTTGAGATCGAATGTCATGATAACATTTAATAGTTTATTGAGTTATTATTATTTTTTTTCCCTAAATGTAATATTATTGGTGTTTAATGTTCTCTAGGGCCTTTTACTGCATCATGCACTAGGAGATCAATGCTTTTATGCAGTTCATGTGTAGAGGCAAAGGAAGGTCAAGACAGTTCACCTTGTATGACCAGTGCTACTTCTAGGTATGTTCTTACCACCTAAGTGTCATAACTTGTAAATGTGGTACCACCTATTTATATGGATATGCCTGCTTTATATTTATTTGTATGAAACAGCGTAGCCCACTTCAACCTGTGTCTCTATACTTATTCATCAAGAAGGGATGAAAAAGATGCATTGTTCCCCCCCCCCCCTTTAAAAGGCTCTTCATTGAGATGAAAAAATATTTTTCTTATTACATATCCAAAAAAATTAAAAATAAAAATTGGTTCTTGCTTTTTTATTATTACTGCTACTCATCTTTGACAAGTAAGACTATGTTCTAATGTCTTGAGTATCTCTCTTCTTTTAGCTTATTTGAAACCAATGAATATCCCCATGGTTTGACTGCTCCTGTTCCAGTAAAATTCAAAATATGAAGCGTTAAATCTTTCAAATGAGACGTAAATCTATGCTAACCATTCTTTTTAATATTCTTCATGGTTTCTGAAGAGTAATTGGAGTTTGATCTTGAATGAAGTTTATTAATAAAACTTGCTTGAGAAAAAAAAAATTTGTATGCAATTTGCGAACCATTATAAGCTTGATAACAGCCAGGGAGCATTGACATTAAGCTATGCTATGTAATGGGTGGGTTGGTGGGGAGTGCTACCATGTTGAAGTTCTTGAATTATTTTACCCAACAAAACATTGTATTCTGAAAAAGAAAATGGAATTTTCCTTTGGCAAATACTTTAGACCAAGACCGCGATGTTTATTTGTATGGGGTTCAGTTTTGGATCGTCCATTCCTTGGATTACTTAGGTGAGTTGCTGGATATAGTTGCACATTCTTTTAAGGAGGGTTGATACTAAGCCACTGATATAAGCCATTAAGCCTGCAGTAAATTTTTTAATTACATGCATCATTTTCTAGGCCCTGTTTGTTTATTGTAAACTTTTCCGTGCAAATGATATTTTATGTGAAAATTTTCCGTTCCCACTTTTTGCTTGGAAACAAATGGAGCCTTTACAGTAGAAACCAAAATTGATTTCTTCTTTCAGATCAACTGTGTGTTCATAGTTATTTCTTAGTTTTCTTCAACAGATTCCCTATATAATTTAGTACGAACTGAATAGGAACCTGGTTAATCTTGTCTTCTGCTTACTAAGGCATTTCTCGAGCTCTAGATTCAAATGGCAAGATTCTAGGATTGAGCTTCATATAGGAGCCAGACTAATTATGCCTGTAATACCCTGACAGTCATATTTTCCAAAGGGAAAACTTATGTCTGTATTTTTTTAACCCCTTATTAATATGCTCCTGTTTATGGACTGCATCAGGTTGTCAAAGTTGGCTTTGACTCCAAAGTGTTCTACAAGTGTTTCGAAGCGTATCTCACCTCCAAATGGTAGTAAAGGGAAGATAACAAGAAAGTTGGTATTTCTGATCCTTTGTTTATATATTGATACTGTCCGTTTGTGGCCTGTGTTCTTGTTCTGTTTTGGAAAGTCACTAAACAGTGTCAACTTATTTATGTCTTCATTTCAGAGACTTGAGATTGCATAAGTTGGTCTTTGAGGAAGGTGGGCTACCCGAGGGTACTGAAGTAGCTTATTATGCACGTGGACAGGTTTTTGTGACAATTCTGCATATAAGTCTATTTTTATTTCAGCATGATGTTTCCTTTTGGTCATAAAAAAATTTCCTGCTGTTGGACAGAAATTGGTTGAGGGTTATAAAAAGGGTTCTGGAATATTCTGTCATTGCTGCAACAGTGAGGTACTGTAATTACTTCCTGAAATTTTTTATTTTTCGTAAGTATCCTTTCCATGATGCTGAATTTTTTTTTTTTTTTTTCTGAGAGCAGGTCAGTCCTTCACAGTTTGAAGCACATGCTGGTTGGGCTTCACGTCGCAAACCGTGAGTTATAATCACAAAGACATTTTTTTGAACTCTAAAGCTATCTGAGTGTCCTTTCTACCTAACTTGAGCTTTATGTTCTGGCAGCTACCTACACATTTACACATCTAATGGGGTGTCACTACACGAATTGTCGATATCTCTTTCAAAAGACCGTAAAATTTCTGCCAAAGACAGTGATGACCTCTGCACCATCTGTGCAGATGGCGGGGATCTGCTGCTTTGTGATGGATGTCCCAGGGCCTTTCACAAAGGTGAAGTTTTACTCTCTGGAGATAACTGATCTTGTATTTATCTTTTTGTTTGCTCAAATCATAAATAGTTCTCAGATATTGTGAGCTTGATTAAGGGGAAAATAAGCTATGTATGATCTTTGTTTGTTGATGCAATACTGGTGTTACAAGTTGCAAGGTCGAAACTTGATCCATTATATTATAGCACCTCTAGCGAGTTGTGTTCTGCTTCCAAATTTTAGGATTATTATTATTTTTTTTAGAACCAATCTCTGTAATCTTCATAACATAGAATCTATTCTTCTAAAGGCTCCTGCACCAACTGTGATGGACTTCTTTGTTTTATCAGGTGCTTGTCATTTCCTGCTTCTCTTGTAGTCCTGTTTGTGCTCTCGACTTTTGGGAGATCCTTTGTCTCTTTCTCTACATCTAGGTTCCTACTTGGGTCTTTCTGTTTGGATTGCCAATTGGTACAAAGACTTGGTGGTGGGTAATCTATGCTTACATTCAAGATTCGAGGTTTTAGTTCAAAATTTCAGTCGAAACATGTACATTTTTTTTTTTTTTCAAGTTTCAATGGTTAGTTTTGAGGGCCTTGAAACTTTTAGGACACCGTATTTAGGCCGTCTAAACATAATGTAGCCCTTAGATTTTAAAAACTCTCACCCAAAGTGGTAGTTTGAATTCAAACCCTAGGTTGTTAGTGCACACTGTAAACATTTTCTAATGTGGCCTATTCCACACATTGTTTATTACTAGGAAAAACAACAAGTCAACCTTATCCCAGCTAAATCAGGTCGGCTACATGGATCTATCCAAGGAAAAAAATAAGAATAGTAATAGCGAAAGGAAAGGAAAACAACTACTCAGTAAAATCCACTTAAATGGGGTCGGCTACATGGATCCTTGCCCTTTAATCAGTTGTATTCAAGGTCATACTAGGCACACGACCTAAACTATGCATATCTTTCCTCACTACTTCTCCTGTGGTCATTTTAGGCCTTCCCCTAACTCTTTTAGTTTCTTCAATCTGAATCTGATCACTCCAACTTATTGGTGCATCCCAAGGCCTCCGTTGAACATGGTCATGCCACGTCAAACGAATTTCTTAGAGGAATTCTCAGATCAGCTCTAATATGGGGCATTCCTTACTTATCCTTCCTAGTTTTGCTGCACATCAATCTCAACATCCTCATTTCAGTTGCACTGAGTTTATCTATACGATACTTCTTAACTGCCCAACATTCCATACAAAACATCATAGCCGACCTTATGACTATCTTATAAAAATTTCTTTAAAGAAATACATCGATCACACAACACTTAGAACACTATAATTGTCTAGGCGCGTCACATAGGCAGGTGCCTCAGACGACTTGGTCTCCTTGTTGGTCTAGACGTCGTGAAACTATGCCGGACGCACCTCTCTACCCTATCCATCCTATTTTGATTCTTTGTGAAACATTATCTTCTTACCTCTCTATCACCTTGTTTATTTATGATATGATTGAGCCCAGATACCTAAATAATCACTTTGCAAAATCTCCCTCTCATCAAGATTCACTACCTCATTAGGAATTATCTGTCCTAGTATAACTAAAGTTACACACCATATACTTTGTGTTCATTCTACTTATCTTAAAAACTTTTGATTCCAATGTTGATCTCAATAACTCCAACTTCTTGTTTATCCCTGCTTTTGTCTTATCCACCAAAACAATATCTTCAGCAAAAAGCTTAAATCATCTAGGATAAGCGCAAACAAGTAAGGGCTTAAGGCTGATTCTTGATGTAACCAAACTGTAATTGGGAATTTACTACCTTGACTCCCCACAGTTCTTACACTAAACACCACACTATTATACAGTTTTTACACACTTGAAAGGATTCCTAATCAGACTTGATCTAAATGCTGAATAAAATATTCATACATGAGAGAACAAGCAGGATGCAAACCAACCTGATGCTGACCTCCAAAAGGCTCCTAAACCACTCAAACTCTGTTACTTAATGACTAAACAAGTAACTGAACTGTTACCTACTGACAGCTAAGATAGACCGAACTTGAAATTCTGCAAAATACAATATGACCCCCAGAATTATCCTAAAGACAATACTACTTCTTTGACTGTCACTGGCCCCCTGTTGTACCTGAAATTTGGGCCTGTGGCTTGTTCTCTTGTCCTGGTTCTCTTCGGCATGGTCCTCCAAATACGATCATACCTATGCAGCCAAGCTATTGCCTCATTGGCTGCATCACCTGCAGTACAGTTATGAATGATGAAATTGTTTTTTACCTGTCCTTGCAGATTCTCTGATGAATTTTCTTCAGTCCTTGTTTTGATGTGTTTTTTCTGTCAAATGGCCTTTTGCAGATTGTGTGTCTCTGTCAAACATCCCTTGTGGTGATTGGTACTGTAGATATTGCCAAAATATGTTCCTAAAAGAGAAGTTTGGTGATAACGTTAATGCTAGGGCTGCTGGAAGGGTTTCTGGAGTTGATCCTATTGAACAAATATCCCAGAGATGCATAAGAATTGTCAAATCCTCAGAAGCTGAAGTTGGTGGATGTGCCTTATGCAGGTGAGCTAAACATAGGCTTTGTTATGAAAGAAATTTTTCTATTTGTCTGTCATGAAGCTTAGAAATTTTAATATTGTAACTAATTATTGGTTTCTAGCTAGCATAGTTGAATGAAACCCAGAATCTGAGGGAAAAAAAAACCACTTGAATAAGATTTTGCGATTGAATTTTTTTATGCCGGAAAGCTACAGAGCAATGGCTTCATTGCTTTAATGTCCATTTCCTACACAGTCTGCCCATCAGATGCCTGGCCTGCTGGTCCTTATTACCCGAAGGACTGGTCTTCGTCAATGGAAAGCCTCTTCTGAATGATCAGAATGTCAAGACCATTCAAGTGGGGAAGTCTTGACTGACTGGTCTGAATCATCAGAATGTCCAGACTGTTAAAGTGGGAAAGATTGACCGCCATGCCATTGGGTCATATTTTTACATGCAAAAGATGTCGATTAAGACATCAAATTGTGGAGATCTGAATCCAGGATTGTTAGCCTCGTATACTGAAGCCTTGCAAATCACAACTTTATATATATATATATATATATATATATAAACTCCTCACAATTAGACATTTTATCCTGATGCTTAGGTATGGCTTACCTGTTTGATTTAGACTGATCAAATTGGCTTACCTGAATGTTGGAGTGTTTGGCTGTGGGGCCAAAACATCCTGATGTGCAGTCTGATTTTAATCATTTACTTAAATCAGGCTTATGACTTGATGACAAATGAAAGGTGGAATGCAATAATGCCTAGACCGTTAGTTAATGACTTGACTTAAAATGAAAGCTTGAGTAGGTGTGGCTGGCTTAGTTATTAAGGATTTTGCTTTGGTTAATGTTTGGAAACGTTCTGTGTTTTGAGTCCTACTAACATGAAATAATTTCCTTATTAAAAGGAAAAATGTTTTGGTCTTTGAGCTACAGGATCCATACCCGTCTATAGCACTACTTTTGAGACAAATGTCTCATCTAAAGACGATTGGACTCACCACTGATCTGCTGAGCCAAAACTCAGTATGGTCATTTGTCTGTTTTCTCCTTGCTTCCATGTGAAATTGTTCTTGATATTGTGTTAGTTATTATTGCCTTTTGATTTTACTCCTTTTGAGTTTTTTTTTGGCTTGTTAACTTTTTTTTTTTTTTTTTTTTTTTTTTTTTTTTTTTTTTTTTATGTTGTGATTTGTAGAGGCCATGGATTTAGCAAATCAGGATTTGGTCCTCGGACTGTTCTACTATGTGATCAGGTATGTGTTTTGTGTGCTCCCAATGTCTTCCTATGTAAATTTGGTGCTTTGGTTTTGTTCCAGTTGATCCATTATATATATTCACACTGAGGTCATGTGTGTGCATTTATTTTTATTCATTATTACTAACAGTGGCGTGTATTTTTTTATTTGCAGTGTGAGAAGGAATTCCATGTCGGCTGTTTGAGGGATCACAAAATGGCAGATCTAAAGGTTGGCTCATAAATGATCTGTTAGATTTCTAGATGGACTATTTTTCTTCCATATATGGGGTGTATCTGCAACTTTTTTCCGTGATTGAAATCTATTTATACTGTATATAACAGGAATTACCCCAGGGGAAGTGGTTTTGCTGCACAGATTGCAATAGGATTCATTCTGCTCTGCAAAAGTTGCTTGTTCGTGGACCAGAGAAGCTGCCAGACTCTCTTTCAAACATTATAAAGAAGAAGCATGAAGAAAATGGTCCTGAAGATGGTAATCTTGATATAAGATGGAGGCTTCTCAGTGGGAAGATTTCTTGTCCTGAGACTAGACTGTTGCTTTCCAAGGCTGTGGCTATCTTTGATGTAAGTAGTTGCCTGTCCATGTATCAAGGTACTTTGGTTCTCAGCAGTAGACTGCTATAGTTCCACCTCTAGAGAAGTGATTATAGGTTTATCTCTAATGACTGCACCGAGCTGTAGTCAATGGTTCCCTATTTTGGTTAATTGTGGTTCTTATTCTTATGGTTTTTCTTTAGTTTTTGACAGCACGATACGATTATTGCACTTGCTGATGGCCCCTTTTTTCTTTTTCCTTAGGACCGATTTGATCCTATTGTTGATACAACAACAGGTCGTGATCTTATACCATCAATGGTCTATGGGTGAGCCAAAACCTCCTCTACCGACTTGATCTCTAAGCTTTGTTGCTTTATTTATGTCGATTTCATCAAGTTATAAGACATTTATGCAGCAATGGGGTGGACCGCACAAAAGCTTTTGTGGTTTCGTTTTTTTTTTTTTTTGTGCTTCCTGCCCCCTTTTGTGCCTCATGGGCTTGTCATTGGGTTAATCTGACTGTTGGATAGAAGGGGTATGCCTCAGATAGGCCACATTTAAATTTGATGCTTCCCTCAACCAGCAGGTCTACCATTCAGAGGGCTCCCCCCTCCCCCCACCCCCTCTTTAATTAACAGTCACTGTTGGAAATTAAGGCTGCCAGGACCCCTGCTGCCTTAAATAAACAATGAACTATAATATATTCATTGAATAATTAGTGAATGTCATCTTGAAAATTTTCGATATATTCTTTGCTTATTATTTCTTTAGTATGTTATGAAACTTATTTCTTTTCAATTTTTGCATGTATTCGCAGAAGGAATTTAAGGGGGCAAGAATTTGGAGGCATTTATTGTGCAGTCTTAACGTTGAAGTAAGAGTTGTATCTCACACCCAACCTAAGCACTAATCACTTCGTGGTTAGAGTTGTATCTTATACTCAACCTAAGCACTAATCACTTTGTGGTTATCTTATCTGGGCTTTGCTTCTGCTTTTGCAGCTCTTCTGTTGTATCAGCTGGAATTCTTCGGATTTTTGGAACGGAAGTTGCAGAACTTCCTTTAGTTGCTACAAGTAGTGATAAACAGGGACAGGTGAGGGTGTTTTGTGGTTCCTTTTTCCTCCTGCATTTTTTGTTGTTTTTCTCTATGTGCCAAGCTTTCTACTACGCTTCTGTGATGATTGTTTGAACTAGAAAACTATATCACTTCACGTTTTTAGTGTATATATATATATATATATATATATTGTTTTTTATATACTATCCTACGGAGTGCCGCTGGCCATGGCCAGCCTACTGGGTGCTAGTAGGGCCAATGGCCACCTACTCCTACACACACCCACCCACACACACATGCATATGACAGGATTCGATCCACAACCTCCTCCCCTGGGCGTTAGCTCTTCAAGCCGAAGCTGCCACCACTAGGCTAAGCTAGTGTTCGTATGTTTCTAGCATATGCATTATGAATATAATTGTCTCTTTTTTATGCAAGCTATGATACAAATTTCATTGGAGGACTAGCAATTTTTATGCTTTATAAATTACTTGTGGAACTGCCCCTCCCAAAAGAAAACCTGGTACAAGAAGCTTTGGAAGAAGGGGGGTTCCGAAGAACTTCTTATGGGATTGCATGAAAGAAGCAAAAATCTATAGGCCAAGTCTGGTTGGAAGGAAAAGAAAGGGGAGGGAGGTGAGATTAATTCTCAAAACTAAAATTGAAACTTTTGTAATCATTATCTAACATGATTCACTTAACTCTGAATCTTTCCACATTTAGTTATTAAAGTTTACTTTGCTATCAAATCTCCCTGAAAAATATAATGACCAAATATGTTACGAGTTTTAAGTAGGTTACAAAATCATGGCAGGTAATGATTACAAACGTTTCCTTTTTCTTTTTTCAACCAGTTTCGCTTCCCATACCTTCTTTTTACTTCTATTATGCATAGTGAAATTAGGTAGGCAAACGGGTTAATTGATACCCATTCCCCAACCTTAAGTATGAGGGATTTCAAGAAAGTTAAAAACGGAAAAGAGAGAGGGGTCATTGGATAATTTAGAAGTATTTAATACAATAGCTTAGGACAACTAATTCCAGCTACTTCTGATACCCTGCAAAACCAATATGCTGTGTCTGATGGCAGCTGCATGAGGCAATTGTCGAATGCAGAGGATCTCCCACACAATTGCTTGGGCTCTGCGGATTGAAAGATTTTTTAAAAGCTTTTCAGTGACTCTACTTACTGGGCCTATTGGCTTATTTGCTTTTGTTTTGTTTTTGGCTTTCTGACTGTTTGATCTGTATTTTCAGGTGTCCCTGCTTACTTCTTATAATTAAATTTCTTAAAAAACAAAAACAAAAACAAAAACAAAAACAAAAACAAACAAAAAAACAAAAAAGCAAAACAAAACAAATAAAGAGTAGAGGATAAGGGGTGCTAAAACCTGATAAAACTTATTGAACAAATTGTGGTGATTTGAAATGATAAGGAATGATATTATGAATGAAAGTCTAAATTGGATGTGGCTGCGAGGAGAGAAAATGTTGTAAGCAATATAAGTTCTATTTCACTTCATGTCTATGGAACAGGGAAATGACCCCACCTTTTTTTTGGGGCACGAGGTGGTTATCTTTTTTTTTTTTCTTTTTTTGTTAGAACTATTTTGATTTTGTTGACTGGCAATTGGATAAACACAGGGAATACAAATTATCCAACTATCTTTTGTATGTCATGCATTTTTTAATGAACAATCTCTCCACCAGAGCTAATGAATGCCATTTGTGAGTCTTTTTTAACGTGAATTCTGTGTGCATTTTGAGAACAACAAAATCCTTGTCCCAGCTACTCACTCAGGTGGCTTTTGTTACTTTAAGCTTTGGATAGGTGCCATGCCTTGGGTGTGAAGAACTCTAATAATATGGGATCCTTCTCTTTGTGCAGGGCTACTTCCAGTCCCTGTTCTCTTGCATTGAGAGGCTTCTGGGTTTCTTACATGTAAAGAACCTAGTGCTCCCAGCAGCTGATGAGGCTGAATCCATATGGACAAAGAAGTTTGGGTTCACGAAGATAGCTCCAGATGAGGTGAGTGGGTAGTCTATGTTTTATGCTGTTTTGTGCACAGGAAATAACTTGTTTGGTGGAGAATAATGTAAATATTCTTATGCTGTAGCTGAGTAAGCTGAGGAGAGAGTATCAGATGATGACCTTTCAGGGGACTTCAATGCTACAAAAGCCAGTCCCCAAGTTTCGAGTTCTTGCTAAATCATCTGATAGCTGATGGTAAAGCCCCAGGCAGTAGGAAGCAAAGTCTGGTTGAGCCTTTTGTTTTCCTCCACTACCATGCAGTGCCTTTCACTTTAATTGTACAGGGAGCGATCTATAATTTTGGTGTACATAGAGGAATGGGACTCGCTTCCCAAAGAATCTGTTTTTGCCTTTTTATTTTTTTGTTAATTTTGATGTAGAAGCAAAAGAAATGGTGATGGATTCAGTTGGTTAGTAGGTGATGTAGGAAATTGATTGCAGTTGATTCTATAGTAGGAAATTCAATCTTTTTGAACTGAGGGGTTGTGAAAGGGAAACATCCTTTTGTAATTTGTGGGAAGTTAAGCCCCTCATTTTACCCTGGGATGCTCTCTGTTGCAGGTTTCGTTAATTATTTATTTGTTTACTGTTTCTTAAGTAATCTTTTTCTCCTCTGCTGTTTCTTACTGCTTTGGCCCTTTTGAGTTTCGGGTTGTGAAGCATGATGTGAACCAGTAACAATTTTTTTTCCTTTTTTTATTTTAAAATTATCTCACATAAAGCATACATCAAAACATCTTATGTAAAGGGTTTTGTAGGGTTTGTATAGACAAAGTAACTTTTTGGTATTCTTGCAATTTACTCTTTAGTCATTCTTTTTCATTGGTTCATTCTGCGGGAGTAAAAAAAATGAGCTGAATGTGCCAAACGTATTTCTATTCTATTTACATTCCTTCAAAATAGAAGAACACTAGAAGTATTCTCCCATAGTGTTATCAAACGGCACTTTATTGATCTTTTTTTCCTTTCTTCTTCCATGTTTTATTGGAACCAACCTCAAATCTACTTTTTATGAAATAAGAAACTTTGATTCTCTCCTTCAATCCAAAATCTGTGTACAGATGGGCAAATCGTTGCTCCTGAACATGGTTTTTAAAATTGGATTGGCATCGATCAAGACTAATCCCCAATCCTGACCAATTAGATATCAATCCATTGCTAAAAAAATGGTTTAAAATACTATTTTAAAAAAAAAGGAGGGGTAGGGGGGAGTTTGAATCCTTCCGATCTTGACTGATACCAATTCGATCTCAATCGGCATTAGTTGATGTCGATCCTGAATTTTAAAAGCTTGCCCCAAATGATCACATGTACTGGTGTCGGAGTTCTTCTCGACCTAGATTGTTGCCTTGCAGTAAGACAAATGGAAATTTTAGCATAATTGGGGTTATTTTGGAAAATCCATTCATTTAGGAGACAGTGTTGGGCGTTCAATGGCCAACCTGGATTGCACACAATGTCAATGAGCTTGAATTACTTTATTGTGCTGAGATTGCACACAATGTCTCTACAAAGAAGTTAAAAAGAAAATTGTAGAACGTGCCGCTCCGCTTCTTGTTACAAAAAATATGCTAGGTTGCGCAGCCAGTTGCAGAATTATTGTGCATGGAGAGAGAGAGAGAGAGAGAGAGAGAGAGAGAGAGAGAGGACTTAACTCCACAATAGACTAGTCAAGTCTTTCGCATCACAATATAACTGTCAGAATAACAATCAGCCTCTATATGCTTTGTCCTTTCAAGAATGACAGGATTACCAGCAATGAAGATAGTTGTTGATCACATAACAACTCCATGGGATTACTAATAGGGAACCCGAGCTCGTACATAAGATATTTCAACCACATCAACTTGCAAACAATGAGAGCTAGCTCGATATTCGGCATCTGCACTAGACTACCTTTTTCTTTTCCCAGTCACAAGATTACCACCTATAAAAATACAATAACGAGTGGCAAACCTCCTATTATCTTCAACAACAACAACAACAATAACAGACTAAAGAGAAAAATCTTATAGTGAAGAGAACATAATACCATTAACAACCCACGCTTGAAACTGAATTCAATCAATAGCAGCAGAGACATAAAATAGAAGTACCCCTAAATAGCATGAATACCAAAAATACCCCGACTCTACTTACATACTTTAACAATAGTATCAATTTTAAAAAGAATAAAAGTGAAGAAGAATAAATAGCTCCCTTTCCATCATTTGAAAGTAGCTTACACAAAAAAAAATGTGGGGAATCCAAAGTACTTACAATGAAGTTAGCTGAGAACTGACAAATCATGTGCACAATAAATAACCTTAAAATTCATTAAAAAAAAAAAATAAACTGGGTGGAAGATCATTGTCACACCCCGTTCACACTGAACCGGGCCAGTGACCGGGTTAACACCGGTTAACCCAAACCTGCCAGAATCATCTGATACTGTATTCCACCACAGCACACACACAACTAATAAAAACTTATCAGATCAGCGGAAGACTAGGTTTACCTGTGAATATTCCCATAATACTTGATACCCGAATTGTGATACAATAGTAATATACATGTGGGCCCGAAGGCATGATATTTACACAATAAAAGTATAATTCACATATCAAGTACATAAAAGAAAACAGAAAAAATCAGAGTACACAGCTCGGCATCAAGGGTTGAGCCCAACTCGGCATCACATGGTAGAGCTCAGCTCAGCCTCAAAAGTGGAGCTCAGCTCGGCATCAGAACTGCGATACCGCAGCACAACTCTCGCACGAGCAGTCAGTGCCATGCTCTAACTCCTCAGGGGCCCACCAGTCCTCTTCGGGGAACTCAACTGTGGGATCCACCCCGTGCTCCTCAGATGTATGACCTGCAAAATCATCTAAAAAGGGGTGCACACGTGGGATGAGCTCACTAGCTCAGTAAGTGGAAAGATGGACCACACAGCAGTCCACACATCAAAACACAATCATATGCACTACATGTCATGCAATACATTTTAAGTCACATCCACCTAAGCAACATTACTAAGTCTTTGGTATAGTGCTACTACAGCCACAGTGCGCGTATACTCCGGGTACGAGCCGCGAACTCCATCCCGCGATACGCCCATAGGGCTATCGGAGAAGGCCCACCGTGAGTACTCGGAAAAGTAAAAACAATGCCGACCACCGGCTCTCAACAAAAAAGTAAATGACTGAAATTAAAGGTGCTGACTCCAGCAATTTAAAAGCAGTACGATTGGCCCTCTTGAATGTACCACCGGGGTTGCCGACTATCCTAATGACCCGCCAGGCGTTATGTCTAACTGCCACAGTGACCCGTTAACCGCGACCACTGCTTCCCGCCAAATGGTAACCCATCACCTTAACCCCTGTTGGGAAGGGTCGTAGCACAGGATGCTGAAAATCCTAAGCCGCATGCTCCTATATGACAATAGTACGATTGCATAGTGCCACCGCGTCCCATACCACGGGCCACCAATGCACTCGTTTCTAAGCCGACTACAACATCTAGTCTATTAATACATTATGCACCATGATGTCAACATTCATCACATAAGCATCTCATCACTTGGCATTTAGAAAGTAAACATAGCACACATGCATACCAATGTGAGGATGACTAATCTACATAGCATGTTCATGATGGCATGACTAGACTAGATACATTTAAATGAATGCCAAACAATGTCTTGAAACAAGGCCAAACGTCTTCTCCCCACTTACTTGTAGTGTACAAGGATTCCCGTTCGGTACGGGTGAGATCCGGTGCGAGATACTTCACCATTTTGGAATCAAAATTAACACGATCCAATGACACGATCATGTTTAGAATCCTAAAAGAAGGTCACACGTCCAATTCGGGCCCAATCGGACCGAAAAATCACATTTGGGGCCTCTCAGGTGGGTCAGACAGCCCACCTGTCTGGCCCACCAGTCTGAACCGGCGGGCAGGTTGGCCCACCGGTTGGCCTGCCGGTTGTGCCCGAAGGCCCTGCCCTCTCAGGCGGGTGCTCACAGGCGGGCCAGATGGCCCACCGGTCTTGGCGGGAAAACTGTTGTTTCTTCCCAACTTCCTCCATTCTTTGGGGATTCAAATGGGGCTTTTCCCAACCCACTTTTCACACTTTCAATGTCTTATAAGATGGTTCTAACCTAGATTTAGGTTAGATTCAAGTGATGGGAAGCCATCTTACCTTCTTTGCTCAAGAACACCTTCAAACCCTCAAAATCACTTCAAACCCACAATGCTTCTCCAACCTTGTCAATACCTCTTCAAATCCTTCAAGATCAACACATAAATCATCTATTAAACCTTAGATTCATCATTTCAAAGGGGATTTACAAGATCTCAAGAAACCCTACTCGAATCAAGGGTTTATGCTTGGGTATGGTGAATGTTCAAGGAACCCAACTTTGCTTACCTCTAAATGTAGATCTAGAGTTGAAGATCACTCTTTCGGCGCCGGAATGGGAAGATCAAGCTTCGGCGCCGCTGAAATCCTTCTCTTCTTCCTCTTCCTTCTCTTCCCTTCTTCTCCCCTTTCTTTTCTCTCTCCTCTTTACTATCCTCACCAACGTACGAGTGTCATAAATGAAAAGAAAATAAAATCATAAATGCTATATATATACTTCTTAAATAACTAAATAGTTCACATGGATGGGTCACTCAGGTGGGTGGGTGCGCCCACCTGTCTGCCCACCTGAGGGTCAAAACTTGGGATTTTGACAGAGTTCGGGCCTCGACGCAAGTCCCACCCCCGGCATACGATGTAATATGCGTATACACCTTAATATACGGCTACAATACCTGCTTTATCCGTACATGGCCTTATGATAGGTGCATGTACATGGCTTGGGTACTCCCGTCTCTTCTGGCACTGGCTTGGACTTGTCGGGCCAGCCGGTGTTTAAGGTCACCCTTGCCATCATAGTCCATAAGGAGCCCACTCTAACTCTCTCCGGTTCGGGTCCTGCATAATTAAACCAGGTCAACCGAGTAATCAAACCGGGTTTAAGAAGTAGGGTATTACAATCATAGTCTGTAAATCTTTATTTATGTTGGAGCCCTGGCTTGGCCTGTTACTTTTACTTACTGTTTTATTCCAAGGTTTGGTAGATTCTTGAGTAAGGAACCAGAGATACAGTATAGCTATTTCTACTGCAACCTTAAGGTGTAGATTGCAGAGGAAAGGGTAAGGTGGAAAACTTAGTGCGTAGACATGTCAAGATTCAAGGGATAACATATTTAGTTTGTTCAGCCTTCCTTTGCTACATGATCTATACTTAGACATGTCAAGATTCAAGCAATAACATATCTAGTTTGTTCATCCTACCTTTCCTGCATGGTCTAAGTTTATTTATTTTATTCATGAGTGTAAAATTAGCCCCAAAAAAAAAAATTGAAATAACTACAGAGGTTAGAGATTCAGAATCACCTTCTTATTAGGATGTAGTTGGCCTCTACTGATGTATTCCTCCTCCAATAAAATTACACTTGATCAAATGTAGTTCCCTTTTAACATCTTTCATGTCCATTCGTTCTGTAGGAGATTCTGTAGAGCACTGGAGAGCAATTCCAATAATTGAAGTGATGCAATGTTGCAATTTTTCTCTCCTATGACTAGAACCTTCAGAGTTGTTGATATCTGCCGCTCCTATTTCTTCACCCTTTTCTTCCTTGGGTAGAATTATTGGATCCAAAATCTGCATCAGTTGTTCAGGAAAAGCAATCTTGGCAAAATTATGGAGATTTAGATCATCTTTAAACATCTCATCTGTGGGTCTTTTTCCTGTGAACATCTCCAATAAAAGGATCCCATAGCTAAACACATCTCCATATATTGATGCCACTCCACCCATGCCATACTCTGTAATTCAGAAATCTCTTCACTACTATGGTAACAAAAAATTTCATATTATCCGGCAATGCTAAAACGTAAAGTATGACAAATGCAAATTTCCTATTGTGAGGGTTCACATATCCTGTCATCTGATCTCATCATAGTTTGAAAAATTTTAATTCAACTAAGTACAGATAGGACCATGATCTACTCCAGTTAAGATGGACTTGTGTCTGGTGCATTCACAGAGAATACATGGATCACAATCAGAATATCCAATTAATTAGTGAACTGAATCCATATATATATATATATATAGAGATAGATTCTTAAAAGTGGAGAATTGATCCTCTAACTAAATCATCATTTGAATTGCATCTAACACCATAGAGTGGACTCTACTCAGCATATAAAGCATAAACTCAAATAAGGGCATATTTGTTGAATCAATGTGTAAGAAAAATATTTCTGAGAAAAAAAAAAAATCCAGTAGGTGAAGGAAATATTGTTCAATCACTCTTAGGCATTCTGTGCTACATTAAAATTCTTTTCACATGGTCATGACAATAATTTAGCCACAACTATGACTGAAAAAATTGCTTTCATTACACATATCGAACCAAAGCTCTAGTGATATGACCAAAGGGTTCGTGTGTCATACCACTTCAAATCAGAATGTTTCAACCAAGGAGACCTCTACTACACCATAGTAGGACACAACATTTTATCCCTTTTGAATGTTTAAAATTTCAATCATAGGCTTTCCTTAGGCCCAAATAAAAAAAAATAATAATAATAATAGTAATGAGCTTATATAGATGAGGGAAATATTTACATAGAAATACAAAGGATCCTTAAAATTTTCTAGTAGCTTCAAGGTATTCAAGGAAGCAAAAGCTAGCTAACCTGCCGTTTTTCACTTATATTTTGATATTTCCAAAAACTTAAAAGGTAATAAGCAGTGGTTAATAAAACATATAGTAAAACTATTACCTGGAGCAGTATAGCCAATAGATCCTTTTATCCCAATTGAACTTCTTTCATTCCGAGATGAATTGTTGTTTGGTTCCAAAAGAAGCCTTGCCAAACCAAAATCACTGACATGAGCAATCATATCATTGTCAAGAAGAACATTACTTGGCTTCAAGTCACAATGAACAATAGATGAGTGACAATGGTGATGAAGGTAATCCAATCCAGAAGCCACATCAATCGCGATATTTAGTCTTTGGATAAGGCTTAAGTTCCTTGCATCATTGTGTGTGTCTATGGGTGGATGCAACCAATCTTCTATACTCCCATTAGGCATAAACTCATAAACAAGGGCTTTGAAATCATTTCCTTTTGAATCTAGACTTGAACAAGACGTTACAATCCTAACAAGATTTCGATGCCGTATGTTTCTCAATGCTTCACATTCTGCCATAAAACTCTTGTATGCTCTTGGATTTTGAAGGTTAAGTACCTTCACTGCCACAAATTTTTCATCCTGGTTGATGCTTCCTTTATACACAAAGCCAAAACTACCAGAGCCTATCAAATTGGCGGAAGAAAATCCCCTAGTAGCTTGGAATAATTCTTTGTATGAAATCTTTAGATGCGGATCACCAATTAATGGGGTGGATGGAGGCTTACTTCTTGATTTTCTAACCCAATAAAGAGCAAGAAGAAAAGATATCAAAACAGAAGAAACAACCGCAAGAATTATTGCCAAAATTAATTTGACAGCTTGGGACTTTCCTTGTTCTGTAGATCCATGGATTGTGCATGCTGGCAATTGTAAGTCAGGTATGCCCCCACAAAGTTTACCATTTCCAGCCACTGAAACCTCACTTGCATTTCCAAAGACTCCTTTTGTTGGTATCTCACCCTCAAGATTATTGAAAGACAAATTCAGATTGCGCAAGGCATAAAGATTTTCAAGATCTTTAGGAATTTGTTTTGATAAGTTGTTGTGTGACAGATCCAAATCTTGAATTCCCTTCAAAAGAGTCAAAGATTGAGGAATGGTTCCATTAAATAAATTACCCCCCATGTAAAGATATTCCAAACTAATACAATCGCCAATAGAGGAGGGAATTTCTCCAGACAATCTATTTTGGGAGATGTCTAACGCAGCAAGATTTCCCAATTTACCGACTTCCAAAGGTAAGGATCCAACCAGGGAATTATGAGACAAGTTAAGAAGAATTGTTAGGGAGGAAATACCAAAGAGTTCTTTAGGTATGGGACCTTGGAGTTTGTTATCAGAGAGGGTTAAGAGCTGTAAATGTTGAGAATTTCCAAGACAGGAAGGAATGTTGCCAGTCAAGTTGTTATCATCTAAATGGAGTTCATACAAAAGAGGGATATTGCATATAGAATGTGGTATCTGTCCTGAGAGTCTATTTGAATTCGAGAACAATCTTTGCAGGTTTTGAAGCTTCCCAATACCAATCGGAATATTACCACTAAATAAGTTTGATTCCAGACCCAACACAGTTAATCTGACCAGATTCTCAATCCCAGCAGGGATGGTTCCAGAGAACTTGTTGTTACCAAATGCAAGAAATGTGAGCTGGGTTGAGAGATTGGCAAGAGAGTTGGGCAACTGACCTTGGAAGCCATTGAATGTAAAATCCAACATTCCTAGACTACTACAGTTGGTTAAGGAAGTCAGAAAATTCAAATCATTTGCCCTTCCTGCTCCAAAATAATTACTACCCAAAGTAAGCCAACTCAGATTCTGCAATACTCCTAGACTCTCAGGTATTGGTCCAACAAAGTTATTACCCATTAAATCAACTAATCCAAGTGTCGAAATATTGGATAGAGAATCTGGAATGGTTCCAGTGAAATTGTTTCCACCAATAGCAAGATAGTTGAGATTTGGGAGAGAAAGTCCATAGTCTACAGGAAAGCTCCCCTGAAACTGGTTATATACAATATTAACAGTAGTGAGAGATGAGAGGTTGTAGAGTGAGGACAAAAACTTACCAGACAGATTGTTTGATAGAAGTTTAAGGGTCCTTAAGCTTGTTAGCCTGCTAAGGAATTCAGAAATGCTCCCACTTAAACTATTTGCTGCAAGTGAGATGGCTTGGATGGAAGAAAGGTTCCCAAAAGAAGATGGAATTTCTCCATTTAATTTGTTGGCAAACATAGAAAGAGTCTCAAGCTTCGACAAGGATCCAAACTGGATAGGAATCTTTCCAATCAGATTGTTTCGGCTAATCATAATTTCTCTGAGATTGTAACAATTTGTCAGATTGGTTGGTATTTCTCCTCCGAAACTGTTGTTAGACAGAAGGAGACTCTGCAATCGAAACAAACGACCAATTTCTTGGGGGATGGAACCATAGAAGCTATTGTTATAAAGATTGATGGAATGAAGAAAGGTGAGGTTACCAATGTAAGGAGAAAGAAAACCCACCAAGCCCTGGGCTTGTAAATCCAAGCTTGAAACTCGTTGATGCCTGCGACCACAAGTGACCCCTTTCCAGTTGCAGAAATGGAGGGAATCGTTCCAAGAACTCAGAGCTCCTGAAGGGTCTCCTGATATCAAACGTTTGAATTCAATCAAAGCAAGTTGGTCTGTATCTGTTCCTTCGGCGCTGGTGACTGGTTCTAATCCGAAAACCCATAATAAGCTTGTGCACAAGAGAAGGCAAGATAGACTTAAACTCATCAATGGAGGTTGAAGAGCCATTGAGAATCAAGGATGGGAACCAAGATGAGGACCAAGACATCATATATAGTATCATTTCCAGAGATTTGCAATTGGGTGTATCTTTTCGGTGAAAGCGAGCAAGTTGGGTTGTGGGTTGATTTAAAAAAATGTAAATGTAGGTGGAAGAGATGAGACTAGAGACGAGCATGTGAACTGTCAAGTCATTCCTGTTTCTCCCTCCTCCTTTGCCGACAGTCTTTGAGTTTGGTATGAACACTGCTCTCTGCCATTGTCCGTTTATGGTGAACAGAGCTTTACCGAGAGAGAGGGGCGCCTGAATTTGAGTCTTCCTTATAGGTTCTTGCCCCACTCATCAGTAATTACCATGCATTGTTTGTTCATCATTATTTTTATGGGGGATTATTTATGGGAGAAAAGATTTTGTGGAGAGAGTGTGACTCTTGCACTCACATATATGGGGTATAAAATGATCATCCTGCATCCCATGAAATGAAAAATAACATCTCTGTGAGTATGTGGATGTTTGGTGTGTTCTTATTGTCCCTCGTGCATGCACAAAAATTGCAATTATTTATAAGAAATATTTTCCCATTATTTAGCTATGGGAAAGGGTTTCTTAAAAAACAATGTGGCTCCTACGCAAACATGCGAGCCAAGGCAAATGGAAATACATGAATTGGAGTGAGATAGTCATTTTATCTCTTTTTGTGTCTAGACGTAATGGCCGTGTTGTCTTTTAGGCTTTTTTATTTATTTATTTATTATTTTCAAGTGAATTGGGAAAATGGTGGCATGTGATTAAAAAAAAAAAACATATGCTCATAGAGATAAGGCTTTGTTTTTTTTTTTTTTTAATTAAAAATGGCCATCAAATTGAGGGGAAAAAGTTGAGTTCTTTTTTTTTTTTTTTTTTTTAAATAGTATAACCATCCAAAGTTGACCATATTTCTTTTTAATTTAAGGCGAAATGTCTTCTTCTGTTCTTCATCATCCATGAAACGAATCTACCAGTTGCTCATCCAACTTTTTTTGGGTATTTAAAATATTTTATTTTATTTTATTTTTAAATAATGATAATATGGCCATCCAAAGTTGAAGAGATTTCGTATGGGTCATTATTCCCAATACCCTCTTATGATATGAAAGTTTGAAATGCCCCCCTTTCACACTGTTGCATGGGTCCGTTCAACCATCAAATCTTATGGATTAAAAGATTCTCTTTTTCCGTGAGTAAAAAAATTCTTAATCTTTAATTTAATTTTAAGATTTGACTGCTTTTTAAGCATAAATCATAACCTAGGTCATAGCCTTCATACAATAAATAATGCTTTCGTAATACCAACGAGTAATAGTAGAGCATATCAACTCGAATCCACAACCAGCCAATTAGAGTGATGATGGGGGTAATAGTAAAGCATATTGACTCGAATCCACAGCCAACTGGAGTGATGATGGGACAATAGCTTCATTCCACTAACCTATCAACTCTGCTACCTCAAATTTCAAATTAAGAGTTGGATGTTGCTTCCACTAACCTACCAACCTACATCTTTTTTCATCTAACCATTTGATATTGCTTCTTATAGGGAAAAAAAAAAATCATTTGATAAAACATAGAGCCATAGATTTAGATCTTGTAGATACGATATCAGTATTGATATTGGATTGGTGCGTATCATCACTTTTGTCTTTTTTTTATGAAAATAGTATTTTTTTACTGTTTTAGCCTCGAAACGATATAAATAACTGATCCATATCAATTAGATATAGGTATTGATTGAGATCAATAGCTGATAAGATACAGCCCTTGAAGGTTCAAACCATGTTTGATAGTTGTTCTAAAAACAAAAACAAAAATAAAAAAACTGTGGATAGACTGATCCCTGAGCCCTCCTCGGGTCTCTCAAAACTCGTTTTGCCTTCTATCCATATCTCTCTCTCTTATCAGGAAAATTCTCACCTTATTGTGGCTCTTTGACGGCGGCTGCCTATATTATATTTTCTGTCATACTCTTTGTCAAAGGCAATCTCCCTCTTCAATGATACGTATAAGGATAAAATTGTTAAAAAATTTTTTTTTTTTTTTTTAAGAGTTTAATCCATTCGATTCAGTTCAATCAAGATCGATATTAATCCAATCCGATTTATATCAGTTGACACTGACTCACAGAGCCCAAGGCTGTTCCTAAGAATTGAAACCTTGCTCCAAAGTCAAGAGTGGCCTCCAAACCCCCTTATATTGCTTGATTTCATTCCCCCCCCCCTTCTTAAATCCTCAATTAACCTTCCTTCTTGTTGTTCCATGTAATTCTACATCTTCATATGTTTTTAGGCAGCAAAATTGAACCATTAAATTATAAGCAGCAAATCGTTTAATGAATGATTCGGTTATAATTTCATTTTTTTAAATCGTTTGTTTAAATTATTTAAATGATTCGATTTGATTTGAACCATTTAAACTGAAGGCTTGAAATCATTTACGATCATTTAACCGTTTGAAATCATTTATGATCATTTAACCGAAAGGTTTTGAAGCTATTTAACACTTACCGTTTGATTTTGTTTCTCCTATTTCTATGTCTAGAAGTAGTAGAAACGGTGTAAAAATCGTTTCTGTGCTAAGAAGAGATTTTTGAAATTGCAAAAAGGTGTTTTGATTTTTCTGTTTCCTGAAACGTTTTTAACAGTGTAATCGAGTTCAAGATATGAAGGCACGATGTTGTAGGAATGCAACTCACAGGTGAAAGCATGACGTTGGAGTTGTAGGTATGCTTGATAGATATGAGCTTTAGAAGAATGAAGGCAATCTAAAACTGTGAGTTTCGCACAACCAGATTGGAGTCACTGCATTTGGATAGCGAGAAATTTCAATAATGGGTTGGGGTTTGGGTAAGTCGAGTGAAGTATTGGATTTTTTCACAATTTTTGTCTCTCCCACTTGTTTTTAGAAACAAAAAAACAAGTCTAACTTGTTTCTCCATTCCTGTTTTCAGACACAGAAATAGGCATAAATTTCTATTTCTATTTCTAAAACAAGTGAAACGAAATAAAAAAATCAAACAGTTTTTGAGGTATTTTTCCGTTTTTTGAGCACAGAAAAGCAAAAAAACTATTCTGAAAACAAAATCAAACAGGCCCTTAATTCTTGTGTCTAGTTAGCTTGTTTGTTCTACTACTTTTGCACATTGGTTTACCATGTCAACTTTAGATTATTCAATGTCATTTTTTTGCTGTAATTGAATGATCCAATCATATGTTTTGGTTGAGAGTGTGGCTCCTGCACTCACATATATGGGGCATAAAATGATCGTCCTGTGCCCCATGAAATGAAAAATAACATCTTTGTGAGTCCATGGATGTTTGGTGTGCTCTTATTGCCCTCGTGCATGCACAAAAATTGCAATCATCTATAAGAAACGCATCCCTATTATTTACCTATGGGCAAGGGTTTATTAAAAAACAATGTAACTCCTACGCAAATATGGAAGCCAAGGCGAATGAAAATATATGAATTGGAGTGAGATAGTCATTTTATCTCTTTTTGTATCTAGACGCAATGACCATGTTGTCTTCTAGGGTTTTTTTTTTCTTTTATTTATTTATTATTTTCAAGTGAATTGCAAAAATGGTGGCATGTGATAAATAAAAAATAAAAAAATAAAAAACATATGCTCATAGAGATAAGGCTTTTGGGTTTTTTTTTTTTTTTT
>NW_024870537.1:353714-358571 GCF_013358625.1 Macadamia integrifolia | reverse complement strand
TTTTTTTTTTTTAATTTAAAAAAAAAATAGTATAACCATCCAAAGTTGACCATATTTCTTTTTAATTCAAGGCGAAATGTGTTATTCTGTTCTTCATCGTCCATGAAACGAATCTAGCAGTTGCTCATCCAGAGATGAGCCCTTTTTTTGGGTATTTAAAATATGAGGGTTTTTATTTTATTTTTTTTTTAAATAATGATAATATGGCCATCCAAAGTTGAAGAGATTTCGTAAGGGTCATTATTCCCAATACCCTCTTATGATATGAAAGTTTGAAATGCCCCTCTTTCACAATGTTGCATGAGTCCATTCAACCATCAAACCTTATGGATTAAGAGATTCTCTTTTTTCCTTTTTCGTGAAAAAAATCTTAATCTTTAATTTAATTTTAAGATTTGATTGCTTTTTAAGCATAAATCATAGTCCTAAGCCGTAGCCTTCATACGATAAATAATGCTTTCGGAATACCAATGAATAATAGTTGAGCATATCAAATTGAATACACAACCAACCGACTGGAGTGATGATGGGGTTAATAGTAAAGCATATTGACTTGAATCCACAACTAACTGGAGAGATGATGGGGGCAATAGCTTCCTTCCACTAACCTACCAACTCTATTACACCAAATTCCAAATTAAGAGTTGGATGTTGTATTGAACGGTTTCTTTTATCCTCTAACCATTTGATATTGCTTCCTATAAGGGAAAAAAAATTCATTTGATATAACATGGTCATAGATTTAGATCTTGCAGATACGATATCAGTATTGATATTGGATTAGTGTGTATCATCATTTTTGTCTTTTATTTTATAAAAATGATATTTTTTTTATTCTTTTAATCCTGAAATGATACAGATAATTAATCCAGATCAATTAGATATAGGTACTGATTGAGATCGATGCCTGATAAGATACAGCCCTTGAAGGTTCAAACCATGTTTGATAGTTGGTTTTTTTTGTTAAAAAAAACTGTGGGTAGACTGATCCGTGATCCCTGCTCGGGTCTCTCAAAACTCATTTTGCCTTTTATCCATGTCTCTCTCTTATCTTATCAGAAAACTTCTCACCTTATTGCGGCTCTTTGACGGCGGCTGCCTATATTATATTTTCTATTATACTCTTTGTCAAAGGCAATCCATAGGTATAAGGGTAAAATTGTTAAGAAATCATTTTTTTTAAGAGTTTAATCCATTCGATTGAATTCAATCAAGATCGATATTAATCCAATTCAAATTAATATCAGTTGACACTGAATCACAGAACCCGAGCCTGTTCCTAAGAATTAAAACTTTGCTCCTGAGTGAAGAGCGGCCTCCAAACCCCCATATATTGCTTAATTGATTTCATTCCCCCTTCTTAAATTCTTAATTAACACTTCCTTCTTGTTATTCCATGTAATTCTACATCTTCATATGTTTTTAGACAGCAAAATTGAACCATTAAATTATAAGCAACAAACCGTTTAATGAATGATTCGATTATAATTTCATTTTCTTAAATCTTTTATTTAATTTATTTAAATGACTCGATTTGATTTGAACCATTTAAACTGAAGGCTTGAAATCATTTATGATCATTTAACCGAAAGGTTTTGAAGCCATTTAACACTTACCGTTTGTTTCTCATGTCTGTATCTAGAAGTAGTAGAAACGGTTTTTTCTGTACTAAGTAGCGATTTTTAAAATTGTAAAAAGGTGTTTTTATTTTTCTGTTTCCTGAAAGATTTTCAACAGTTTGATCGAGTTTAAGATATGAGTGAAAGCACGACGTTGTAGAAATGAGTTTTAGAAGGATGAAGACAATCCGAAACTGTGACCTTTGCACAACCAGATTGGAATCACCACATTTGGATAGCGAGAAGTTTCAACAATGGGTTAGGGTTTGGGTAAATCGAGTGAAGTATCGGATTTTTTCACAATTTTTGTCGCTCCCTCTTGTTTTTAGAAACAGAAAAACAAGTTTAACTTATTTCTCCTTTCCTGTTTCCAGACACATAAATAGGCATCAACTTCTATTTCTGTTTCCAAAAACAAATGAACTGAAACAGAAAAATCTAATGGTTTTTGAGGTGTTTTTCCGTTTTTAAGCATAGAAAAGCAAAAAACCTGTTTCGGAAAAAAAAAAAAATCAAGCCGGCCCTTAATTCTTGTGTCTAGCTAGTTTGTTTGGTGTACAACTTTTGCACATTGGTTTACCATGTCAACTTTAGATTATTCAATGTCATTTTTTTGCTGTAATTAATGATCCAATCATATGTTTTGGTTGGGAATGGATTTTCCTCTCTGCCACATTCATTTTGGCTAGAAGTAAGAGTGGTTAGATTTAAATGATTTATAGAACCGTTTATCTCAAACAAGTGGTAATAAAATCAAAACTGAAACTGTATACAAACTAAGAAATCGAATTAATTAACAACCTTGGATTAAAAAATGAAATCCATTTAATAAATGGTCGGTTTCTATTCTACCCTCAAACATGCTAAATCAAAGTTTAATCAAAATCGCACCATTAAAAACCCTTAGGTCTAAGGTTTTAATCTCTTGTTCACAAAAAAAGGGATGCATGATATAATAAAACCACAACATTACTGGCAAACCAAGATTTAACCAGAAAACTCATCCAAGTGGAGTCGAAAATTGGAAAACCTAGTCATGAGTTATGAAGACTTACTCTTTATTAAAAAACAAATAACTAGTCTTGAGTCATGCCGATTCTCTATGGACTCGATTGTTCTAAACGAGGCACAAAAAAAAAACACCGAGACAGATAAACAACCTAAAAGCTTAGGAACATTGGTTTGAAAACTGAGTTTTATGTCACTGTTTTTAATGGTTTGTTGTATTTTCGTCAAAGCAATGGGGATACCCGATGCACTCACACCATCTAGTTCTTTTAATAGAACCTCTATTGTTTGGACATCCCTGTCACCTTTTGTGTATCCTGTTATCCTTGTTGATGCTTGTAGGACCTCGTTCCCCATTTTGTAAAATGTTTGTCCTCTCCGCTATAGGAATGTAGGTGTCATTTTTTATTTTTAGGAGAACAAAGTTCAAGGCTATTTTTGGGTTATTCAAATAAATGATAGAGATCTCCTTTATTAAGTCCCTAATTCACTAGGGACCCTACCCCAAGTTCATATATGCTTTACACTCCAATATATATATATTCTGCTCCATCTTCTCTTACCTTAATGTGGGACTAAAAGTCCTACAAATGCAGGTTCGTCTAATGAGAGACACAAACAAAGGAAAGATTAAAAAGAGTTGAGGAACGGGCGTCAACTCGGAGCCCACAAGGCCATGCGGCCCATTGCATTCTCTAATGCTCACAATCCATCCAAGATTAAGAACCATGCTTGGATTCGTACTTCACTTCGGCCCGGCCCATCATTTATTTGTATTAGGAATCAAAAGTGGATCCATCGGAACAAAATTGGTTCAGCCCATTTTCTATTCCATCTGATCCTGTGCAGCCGATTCATGCTGAGATTCTAGGGTTCAGGTTCCTGATCCATTCTAGCTCCATGTTGAGATTCTAGGGTTTAGGATGATTTTAGACTATTCTGATTGAATCAGAATCAGAATCAAAATCAAAATCAACTGGACCAGATTAGATCCCGATTTTGAATTTAATAAGTCCTGAGTTTGCTACTGTGGAAGGAATCTCTAGTGCCGCAACAATCACTTGGGATGTCAATCGCTCGGGTTGAGTCGGTTTTGTCAGACCTAATTGGACTTTCCTACTTTAGGACCTTGCACAGTGATTGACCCATTTTAATAATCGGTCGTCATATGCTAGGCATTCTATTTATAATTGATTGGTCCTGTACTAGTCTTTTACTGGCTACTAATAATAATCGGGCTAAGCAGGCTTTAAATAGTTTTAAATGGACTAATAAAATATTTATCTTTAAACGGGATTTAAACATGTCAAGCTTAGTAAACAAGCTCTATGTGGGTATGAACGGACTTAAAACATGTTGGGATATAATTGGTCAGTCCCAATAAGTGCCCGCTTGCTGGTAACACCCTCACACCAAGAATGATCGATTATAATTGGGCTGAGCTACAGCCTGACACATTTATTAATCAAGCTATGACGAATCGGACCGTAAACAATTGGGTTTGGAATTGACACCCTTAACAATTACAATGCAAGAAAGATAAATTCCACATAACTCTTTTTTTTTTTTTTTATAATATAATTAAATCATTGAAGTAACCAATAATTCACATACTTTTGAAATATTCTCATATCTCAACTTTCTTCCTTTTTTTTGGTTGTAATTTAACATTTTGTCATTTTGTAATTTCAAAGGTCAATTTAGCTACAAGTCCTATATTTTATCCAATTTTTTTTATTATTATTTTTCTGTAATCATTACTTTTTTTTTTTTGGAAGATTCTTTAGTCATAACTTAGAGCTAAATAAATCAGTACTTGGGTAACGAAAAAATAAAAATAGAACCAGTTCTAGCAATCTCCACCTAATTCCACCTAATTGCTGATTATCCTGGCTAAGCCCATTGTGTCCGCTAAGGCTCTAAGCAAGATAGCTTCACCATCTCGTAAGGTGATCCCATCAGCCTCAGCCGTCCAACCGGCCACCAAGTCGTAGAAAATTGGGATCAACACCCACCATCAGGACACACGCATAGTTATCAATTCGGCCGAATAATTCGCGAATTATTCGGCCGAACCGAATTTTTTCGAATTTTATCAAAAATTCTGACCGAATCCGAATTAAAAATAAAATTCTTTAAAATTTGCGACTTTTTCCAAAATGAATATAAATCGCGAATAATTCGGACCGAATCCGAATTAAACCGAATTATTCGGTCCATTTAAACATTA
>NW_024870537.1:330836-353694 GCF_013358625.1 Macadamia integrifolia | reverse complement strand
GAAGATTCTTTAGTCATAACTTAGAGCTAAATAAATCAGTACTTGTGTAACGAAACAATAAAAATAGAACCAGTTCTAGCAATCTCCACCTAATTCCACCTAATTGCTGATTATCCTGGCTAAGCCCATAGTGTCCGCTAAGGCTCTAAGCAAGATAGCTTCACCATCTCGTAAGGTGATCCCATCAGCCTCAGCCGTCCAACCGGCCACCAAGTCGTAGAAAATTGGGATCAACACCCACCATCAGAACACACGCGACCACCCAGTTCCACCAGACCGCCCTCATCATGTTTTATGACTAATGCCTTTCTTCTCATTAAAAAAAATGACCTCTCTCTCTCTCTCTCTCTCTCTCTCTCTCTCTCTACATATATATATATAACAGAAACAGAGAAACTCTCTCTCTCTCTCTCTCTGTATATATATATATATATATAACAGAAACAGAGAAAGTTTTACCCGTTTTGAATTCAAACATGGCTTAGACCAAGTTTTTTGACAATGAGGACAGGTTAGAGTTGAAAAACCCCAACCCTCAGTCAGGGTTGGGTCGAGATTCGGTTGAGGCCTCAGCACGACCCAATCCGACCCAAAATTTAACCTTGAATTTTTATATTAGAATTTAGAGTTCTTAGTGGTGTTTCATTTTTATATAATTTTTTAATGTATAAGATATGAATGGCAAAAATAAATTAATCAAGGTTAATCCAACCATTACAGAAATCAGGGTCAACTCAACCCGGCCCTAATTAACCCAGCTGGGTTGGACTGGTATGAACCTAACAGGGTTGAGCCTAAACATGAACCTAGCAGGGTTGAGTTGAACCTGAGTTAAATTTTGAGAACCTACCATTGGGTTAGGATTTTAAAAAACCCGACCCAACCCGACTCTATTTCACCCCTACTTAAGACTTAAAACAGTATATCCTTTCTCTCATTTTTTTTCTTCTGTTTTTTAACTAGATTTATCCTTTCTTATTTCTTTTGGTAAGACTTATCCTCTCTTTATTTGCCTAAAATAAATATAGAAAAGACACACAAAAACATTTGCTCGTTACGTCCTTTTCTTAACTTCCTCGCTAACCAACACTCACCTCCTACATAAATAAAACTGTCCAACTCTCCCCAGATCTGAGACGTCACCCCTCCCCCAAGAACCACATCAAAATAACATGAGCAGCAACAACCACCACCACTCCCCTAGCAACCAAACAATGCATATGAGACGCAAAACCAGTATTTTATTTTGGTTTTCAGTCATAGTGGTTGCACTCTTTGCCATTCTAATTCCCTTCACAACAATCCCTCCTCATTCCTCTACTCAAACACTTGCCAATGCAGAAAACACCCTTGAGATGCAGCAAAGTAGCATTATTGATGAGTTTCTCTCACTCTTGAATGCCATTGCCGAACCTATATCTGGAAGTCCCCGCCGGCGGCACCACCATCATAGGAGGAGGAAGCCTAAGATGGACTGTGAAGACACCAGTACCTACACATCTTGGATTGTTTCAGAATATAATGTCTCCCTCCTTCTCACAGTTGATTTGAAGGGATGTGCCAACTTCACTAGCTTGCAGAAGGCCATAGATGCTGTCCCTAATAATAGCCCTACTAGAACACTCATTTTCATTGATTCCGGTGTTTACAGGTTATCTTTATCAACTTTATGACCAGCACTAACCCGTCTGGATTCTTTTCTCACATGGGATCTCACCGTCTATGAGGTATCAAACCATAAGTCATGGTCCAAATACCGCATGGGCTGTGGGATCTAATTCGGATTTAGCATTAGCCAATTGGGTATTTGATCTTAAACTATATTAAGTATTGTGGACAGGGAGAAGGTAGTGGTGGATTCTAACAAGATAAACTTGATATTCCAAGGAAGGGGATATGTCAACACACATATAGAATGGAATGATACTGCTGACTCCACTGGAGGCACAATTTACAGCCCTTCAGTTGCCATCTTGGCTCCTAACTTTGTAGCTTACAATATAAGCTTTCAGGTAATTAATTAATATACAAACATCATTTTATTTTCTAATTTGTTGTGATTTGAATTGGTTATAAGTATAAGAGCATATAAGTATTTTTATTTTGGGTATTGGTGAAGAATACAGCTCCACCACCTGATCCTGGTGAAGCTGGTAGGCAGGCAGTGGCACTTAGGATTGCAGGTGACCAAGCTGCTTTTTATGGTTGTGGATTTTATGGCGCACAAGATACACTTTTTGATGAACTAGGGAGGCATTACTTTAAAGAGTGTTTCATCCAGGGATCCATTGACTTCATCTTTGGGAATGCCAGATCTCTCTATGTGGTACATATATCTTTTCTTCAATCATTTCCGTCGCTTGCATTTGTGGGCTGATTCGAAAGGGCCAATAAGAGACAGTAGGGCTTGAAGAGCTCTAGGCCTTTAGGGTTTTTATGCCTATTTTGATAAAGTGTACCTATATAGTAAGTTCATTCTTTGTAATATGATAGACATGTGAGGGCAAGCGGTTATAACCTTATTCATCATGATAGTTAAGCAGATGTCATCTGACCATGGACATAGACAATCTTGCAAAACCATGTGATTGTTTGTTTGCGATTTTCATTCTTTTCTGCGTCGTTTTAGGTTTTCATTCTATGTTCCTTCTATCTTGCTATGCCTTGCTATAATAACAGTGTTAGGGGATGTTGTGGGCAGGATTGCACCATTGTTTCAATAGCAAAAGAAGTTTCCGCGGGGATTAGTGGAACCATCACAGCTCATGGAAGGCAGTCCATATGTGAGAAGACAGGATTTTCATTTGTGAATTGTAATATCAGTGGATCAGGGAAAGTGTGGCTAGGGCGAGCTTGGGGTGCTTATGCCTCTGTTATCTTTGCCAATACACATATGTCTGATGTGATATCTCCAGATGGATGGAATGATTGGAATGATCCCTCCAGAGACCAGTTTGTTGTTCTTTCCTTTTCTTCCTCCTCTCTTCTATTCCCCTTCAAAGACTCTTAAAGGATTAGATCTTGTTTAATGTTAGCTAATGTTATTGTTATATTTGCAATATTTGCAGAACTGTCTTCTTTGGAGAATATGAATGTGTTGGACCAGGAGCCACTTACAGGTTCAGGGTACCATATAGCAAACAATTGAGTTATTCTGAAGTGGTTCAGTATATAGATGTTTCTTACATAAATGGAAATGAATGGCTTCTGCATCATCAAAGCAACTCATATGGCTCTCCTCCTCATCATCTTCATCCAGCAATTTTGGACATCAGAGAAAAGACAGTTATTAAGTCTGAAAGGATACTAATGATGTGATTAATTAATAGTATGGAAGGGCTTAATAACATCAGTTTATGGATAATGGATAATTTTGTTGTGGAACTTTTTTTGAAGCTATAGTACAATATTCGGGTTAGAAATGACCGAGGGTTTTAATTTTTGGGTCTCCTTTCCAATGTAATAAATCTCTTTGGCTATGTAACAATTTGGACATAAGCCCTATTAATTAATTGATGTTGAGTTTATTAAGCAAATGGAGTAACTGAGAAAGAATATTAAAGAGTAAAGACTGTCATGTGAGAAAACAAAAAAGAAAAAGAAAGGCCACTAGTATCCAATTCTAAGAAATATATTTAAACATATTGAAGACTTTAATCTTAATATGTTTCATATTAATATCAGCCACATTTAAGCTCTAATTGTACATTAATAAATTAAATGTCATAAAAGTGCATTGTAATAATAGATTTCTTTTCTTATAACATTTCAACTTATATTATAAGCTAAGCATTTCATAATAATTAAAAACCTCATTTATAGTTACCCAAAAAAAAAAAGTTACAACTTTTTTTGTTAGACCATTTATAACTTGTTGCTCAAGAAAATCTCAGTAAATTTCCATTATAAATTATGTTTTTCTTTTTAAAGTGTCATACTTTAGTTTAATTTTTCACTAAAAAAAAAAGAAACTTTATTTTAATATATCATTTACACTTGGGTGCAATTTTGGCATTTATTAGTGAATGGCTATTATTCAGTTTAGCATTAGCCAATTGGGATCAGCATTATTTCAGTCAAAATTTTCGTTGTTTTCGTTGAATAATTATTAGCTAATGCTGATCCCAATTGGCTAAATCTGAATCATTATTAGTGAATGGCTATTATTTAGTTACGGAGGCGATTGAGATATGGGAAGAAGCCTAATAGGTAATTGATAATTTTATATATTATAAAATTATATAATAGCGTCTAAGAATTAAAGATTTTTCTTAATGCTGCTATAATATAAACAACATTATGATAATTTTTAGTATATTCATAGAGGATGAGCACTCACAAAAATAAATTCAAATTACTATTAAGAGTAAACAATAGCTCTTCCCCCCCCCCCTCCCCTTTTGTTGCTAATAAGCAAAATAATGACGGCACCAAGGCGATTGAGATTTGGGAAGAAGCCCAATAGATGAAAATGTGTGAGGGGAAGAATTTATATTATGTGGATTTATTGACTATAAAATCAATGCAAAAGGTTATGTGCACAACCATGCACGGGGTGAGGGTTGTGTACCGTCTATGGTCGTGCCGATCCAACAGTTGAAAGAACATCTCCCCTAAATCATTTTTGGGAAAATATTTTCTATGGAAGAGTGTGGCCCATGTCCCTAGAACATGGCCGAGGGGGCACAATGACCAGCTCACCCCCCATGAAATTGAAAATGACCCTTCTGTGGATATTTCCTCTTGCTCTCTCACTGGCCCTCACACAAATGTAGGAACCGTCCTCTCTCTCTCTCTCTCTCTCTCTCTCAGAAATGAACTAGTCCTTTTCTTTCTACCTCTGAGGTGTTTGCTTCTTTGTGTGGCTATTTCTAGATATACGACTGCAAATAACTTCATTCCTTGATGTTTGTCTCCCACTAGAAGAACCCATCAATTTTATGTACTATGGAACTTTTAGTCTCATATCGCTTTGGAAGGCAAGAGAAGTAGTTTATATATTGGGGCGAGGAGGAGAATTTCATTATCATATGGGGTATGGTCCTATGAGAGAATATGATGGAAAATTTCTATTATTTTCCTATACTTAGCCAATATTTACTGGAATTATCTTACCTCAAATTCATTTTTTCTCTTTCCATTCCAACGATGGGACCCACCTCAACCTGGCATTAATGCCAACGGCCAGTCCCTATCATTTTATTATTTTTTATACTTGGGAATGAGAGAGAAGGCATCACGATGGAAGATATAGTGGGGGTGGGTGTAGAGATGAATTTCAAGTTAACATTGGAGAAAGAGAGAGATTTAGAAGTTTGTCTTTCCCTGGGTAGAAGAGTTTGAGTAAATATAAGGCAAGTATAAGAGATTATGAGAGAGAATAATTAGCCTATCAAATAAAGTCTATCCTACACTACTTTGGACACTATTGATTATGGCTTTTTCAAGTCCATAGTTGCACCATTAGGGACGTCATGGGCATGGTTAAGAATTTTGATGAAATTTTATTGATTATGACAAGGCCGAGAGGAAACAAGAGATGAATTAATGGATCAGCATTATTTCAGTCAAAATTTTCGTTGTTTTTGGGTTGAATTTTTATTGATTTAGGAAAATTTTTATTTCAATCACCTTATATTGTTGATACTCATGTTTCTATGTTGTATGTATTTTGTATATTTTTAAATAATTAAGGGAAAAGATTGAGCATGCCATGCTGTCTATGGAAGCTAACAGGTGGAAGACACAAGGGAGAGGGGGACAACTATTGGTAGGGGTCTTTTTCACTAGGAGTGGAGAGAGGCATACACATGGCTCGGTAACCTGATGCCATGCATAGTCTTTTCCCTATAATTAATCAATATTATGTTTCTTCATTCATGGTGCATAATTTACTTTTCTAATACTAAACAATATTTTATAGTAAATAATATTATGCAAGGTATACAATAAGGTTCGACATATAGTGCCAATCAGGGGTACAAATACAAGTCACTGCTTCATCAGACTTTTTTACAATATAAAGATTTATTATGTTTATGTAGGCTAAACTAAAAGTTTCCTGAGAAGTATCGAAGTTTAATACGGTTGTTTCCAAAACATGCTACCAAAAAATGCATTGTACTAATAGAAATTTTGCTAATTTTGTTCATCGTCTTACTGGTGGGGGGGGGGGGGGGAATTATATTCCAGGTCTTTAAGGAGGGTGCATGGCGGCATGAATCGGCCCTAACCTTAAAGAGAAGGGGACAAGTAGAGGAGCTGGGGACCTTATGTGCTATTGCTAAAATAATGGATAAAAAAATCAAGGGCTTGTAGCTAAATTTACCTTCAAAATTACAATATGAAAAAAATGCATAAAGTTACAAACAAAGAAAGTTGAAATATGATAATATTTCAAAATGTATGTGAAATATGAATTTATTGCAACGATTTAATTAAATTAAAAAAAAAAAAAAGGGTTATGCAAAATTCACCTTTATCGCATTGGGATTGGTAGGGTTGTCAATTCCTATAAAAACGCAACCCTAAAACGATGCAAAAGATAATGGAAAAACAAAACTAACAATGCATTCGGATTTTTAAGAGGCTCGGCAAGGTTGCCTACGTCTCTGGTGAGATGAGATCTTGCTTCACTATCAATGGAGAATAGGGTTACAGCACTCGTCCTCACACCTCTCAGTATTGCTTGCATTACAGAGAAAGAAACCCTCGCTATAAATATATAGTGAAAAAACCCTAATCCGGAAAGTTAGCGGGACCGTCGTCCTGCCTATCTAGGTGCTGCACCAGTACTCCCTGGATTAAACTGCGACGGAATACAAGACATCATACACCAACAAATTCCAAACTCGAACTGGATTAAATCGATTAATAAACATGTCAGACTCTAACTCAGCCTGATTATAATCAGGCACGGGTGCTACTAGACAAGTGCCGATAGGGATCGACTAATAATAGCCCAACATGTTTTTTGAAGCCCCTTCAGACCCCCTTAGAGCCTGTTTACTAAGCCCAATACGGTTAAGGCCCGTTTAAGGATAAATGTGTCACTAGCCCATTTACAGCCACTCTAAGGCCTATTTAACCCAATTATTAGTTTTTTTTTTCTTTTTTTTTTTTTTCCGGTTGCTCAGTAGAAGGCCAGTACCGACTGATTGATTATTTATAGACCATGCCTGCTTACAAAGACTGAGGACTTAAATGGGCCGATCACTATGCAATGTCTAAAAGTGGGGAACCGCAATTAGGCCGGATCAAAACCGTCCCAACCTGACTGATTAACACCCCTGTTGATTGGTGTGGCATTAGAGATTCCTTCCACACAAGTAAACTAAGGAACCGTCTTCTGAATTAAATAATATTTTATTAAATTCAAAATGGGGATATAGATCGGGTCCAGTTGATTTTTGAAGAATCAAAATAATCTGAAATCCGCCTAAACCCTAGAATCACAGCATGAATTTGCTACTCTGGATCAGCTGGAATATGGATTAGGATCATTCAAATTTGTTCCGATGGATCCACTTTTGATTATTGAAACCCGATTCCTAATGCCAAAAAATGACGGGTTGAGCTGAAGTGCGGTACAAATCCAAACATATGGTTCATAATCTTGAATGGATTGTGGGCATGACCGCATGAGAGAGGGCATGCATGGTCCTGTGGGCTTCCAGTTCGAGCCATGGTTTCAAGTATCAGCATCGTATTAGTCATATCGGTCGTATTGGATTGGTATTGGTTTTTCTATCCTTGATCGATCTGAATCGGTTATCCGTATAATTTTAGGGGTAAAACAGTAAAAAAAACATACTTTTTTCTGAAAAGCAAGGGGCAAAAGTGATCGAAACCCCCGATCCTCCCCAATACAGATCTGATCTAGATCGGTATTGGTCGAGACCAATACCAATACCGATACCAAGAACTAAACCCATGATTCGAGCCCTTCCTCAACTCTTTTTAATTAATCTTTCCTTTATTCAGTGTCTCCCATAAGACAAATCGTGTGAAAATCGTTCGCAGTCATTGCATCGGTGAAATGAGTATTGGGTGGTTGGAAGTCCTTTTGATGCGTGCCCCAGATGCTCTTAATTGTCCGAAGCTCATCGCACCTCACTGCTCATTACAGATGATGTGGACTCAAGACAAACCTGCATTTCAAATACTGTTTTAGTCCCACATTGTTAAGGTAAGAGGAGAAACAGAATAAATATTGGAGTCCCTAGTGGATTGAGGGAGTTAATTAAGGTGATCTCTATCATTAATGGATCGGGTCATACCGGGATTGAATGAGAACCATTCAACTTCTCTTTCTAACTTCTCTCTCTCTCTCTCTCTCTCTCTCTCTCTCTCTCTAGATGCAGCAGCTCCATGTTAATGTCCCTTCTGAGATATTCTTGACGTGTTTGGAAACTTCAAACCCATTTTTTCTAAGGTCAATCACGTTGGAGCTCTCCATGGTGCCTTATGGGTCACAAGAGAGATTCTTGACACGTTTGGAAACTTCAAACCCATTTCTTGGGTCACAAGAGAGATTCTTGATGCGTTTGAAAACTTCAAACCCATTTCTTCTAAAGTCAATCACGATGGAGCTCTCTCCATGGTGAATTGTGGTCACAAGAGAGATTCTTGACGAGTTTGGAAACATACAGAAGCATTGCCCTAAATTGCCCTACTTTGATGAACTCATAGGTACTCTCAAGATTTATTGGATTAGAAATTTTTTTGCCTCAATTATTCTTTCTTTCTTTTTTTAATTTTAGTTTTGTTCTACTATATGGCATATTAGATAGGGCATAAATTTCTTGGATAAATAGACCCTTTAGGTACCTAATTAATCACATGTAAAGTTGTTCGGGATTTGCCACATGACATATAGCTTTGAAAATTCAAGTTCATTGTTTCATTAGGAAAAAAAACACGTTGAACTATGATTTTTTTTTTTTTTTTTTGGGCTGAAGAAACATAGAACTATGATAAGTACACAATAGTCGTAAAGAGTATTGTAGGTGTGCATAGATGGAGAAATGTTCTTCGAGTCTGCCTCTCTCTCTCCTCAACCCAGATAGGTCATTTCATGTGAGGACGAGGGAAAAAGACTTCTGCATGCATTTGGTATGATTTCTGACCTTTATTTCTCAAAAATAGAAATAAAAAATTGAAACTCATAAATAGGTGAGGACCTTTCCATGATTTTTGGTAATAATTCTTTTGGCTATTTATATGCTAAAGGTCGACAGGAATGTGTTCATAACGGCTCAAAATCGATGGCTGTCATGCATTCTAAACAAACCAAAACCCTCCTTCCTCGTGAGACTATTGATACTGAGCGAGCCACAGGCGTTGTGGCCTCATCCACCAAAGAGGGAAGGAGTGAAGATTGTACCTTAATAGCCAGAGACGGGAGATGAGAAGGTATTCTTCTAGTGAGATTCTATACACCGAAAAATAAAAAAATAAAAAGAAATCTACATGTAAGCGGGAGAAATTGTAGTATAAAGTTGGAAGAAAGCATAAGGTCTTTATAGCAAAGCAATCCAGCAACTTCATGATCAGTGACAATAGAGAGAACCTGAATCTTTAAGAGAGGAGTAAGCATTGGTACACAAACCTTGGAATTTGACATGTGAATATAGAACCTTGGAGTTTTATTTGTCCATAAAATTTTCTTCGGCATGAACAAAATGTTGGTGTACGATGTCTTGTATTCCGTCACAGTTTAATTCAAAGAGTACTAGTGCATGAGTCTCGACAGTCAGGACGACGGTCCTGCTAGCCAGTTAGCAAGCCGTGGGGACGCAAGGGAGGCCCCCTACATAACGGGGGTGTAGGTTCAAATTTTTTATTTGAGGGCAGTTCTGTACTTTCCGGATTAGGGTTTTTCGTTATATATTTGTAGCGAGTGTTTCTTTTTGCTGTAATGCAAGCAATATTGAGAGGTGTGAGGACAAACGTTATAACCCTATTCTCCATTGATAGTGAAGCAAAATCTTATCTCCCCAAGGACGTAGACAATCTTGTCGAAGCTCATAAATCTGTGTGCATTGCTTGTTCTTGTTTTTCTATTATTTTCTGCATCGTTTTAAGGTTTCGTTTCTATATAAAAGATAGAGAAAATTACACTCCCCTCCCCTGAACTTTGGCTTAATATCAAGTTCCCCCCACATACTTCCACATATATCAATATTCTCCTCTCTAGTTTGAAGATTCTATCAAATGACACTAAAGTGACTGACAGTGTTAAACTAACCTATAAAAAGACCAATTTACCCTTCTAAAAATATACCTATATTCTCTTCCTTCTTTCTCTTTTCTTTATCATAATCCTCATTTCTTTGCAACACCGGACTGTTTGCAAGATAGCTCACCCAGCTTGGATGAAAATTTTAATCAACCAACATTGCCTTCCCCTGCATAAAAGAAACCCACCCTATTGAACCGGATAAGTAGAGGGTGAGGGTTGTCATCCCTTTAATCAATAGGGTGGGTTTCTTTTAGTGGGCCCTTTCTTCACCAATGGAAGTCAAAACTATCTTGGACTAGTGATTCTCGTTGACATGTTGAATCAAAAGGCAATTTTGATCCAACACCGACTGGATTTACTTAAAACTCTCACTGAACACCTTCCACACCTCAACATCACCTTCCCCTGCATCATCTTCCAACTTATCTCCTTCATGATCTTCAATCCCATCATTAGCACCCCGGGTGCGGTGGCGTTTATTAGTACCACCATAGATACGATTCTAGAGATTGAGATTGTTTTGTTGAGGGAGTTATTGGTCAGGAGAGCTATCGCCCATGCTCGATTCTAAGGCAGAGAAAGAATTGACCATACTCATGCATGAGAAGTTCTGTATCTCCTTTGTTTCCTCCATCTATGTCGTTGATCTCTCTTTCTCTCTAGCTGGTTGCAGAGGAATTGATTGACCTGAGAAGAAGAAGTGAGATCTCATCTGGGATTTTATTTATCGAGCCATGAGAGGAACCAACTCGATCAATCAAACTTTGGGGGAAATGACAATGGTAGCAGATCCAATTCATGATGGAGCAAATCATCTTTCGATTTCAGAAATCGACTGTTGAGAGCGGAGAGCAGTGAGCGACGAGGGACGATGAAGAAGGGAGTGTGGAGAGGAGTGAAGACAAAAAGGAGGAAAATCCAATTTGTGAAGAAGCTGTTTAGTGGTTTTAGGGATTAAGGCTCCATTCATAATGATGGGTAATTTGGGTAGAAAATTACCTACTATAGGGATATCTAACAGAAACGGTACGTCTGATAGAATCTTCAAACTAGAGGGGAGGATGTTGATATATATGAAAGTACGTGGGGAGAACTTGATATTAAACCAAAGTTCAAGGGAGGAGAGTGTAATTTCCTCTAAAAGATATCCAACCTATACCTATAGATTCCATGACAGACAAATTGTCAAGAAAACTTTTCTCTTTTTCTATTTCGAAAAATTTGTCCATTTTCTATTTCATTTTTTATTTATTTTTTTATTCTAATCTAACGCATGTGGGGAACATCTCAATGACCGTTAAGTTGCAAAACTCTTTTTAAGACATTGTGGCTGGTGTTTTTGTTCCCTATCCCCTCCTTTCCATATGAGAATAAATCTAAACATATGTGAAGTGTTGTAACTAATTGATACATTTCTTGATAGTTCTACAACTAAATGTTCTTTTGTTTTCTTTGGTATGCTGGAAGCCTGTAGCTGAATGTTCCAGGAGTAGAGTACACTATTTCTACGTAGAATCAAGAGGTCAAATTCGATTAACCCTAATTTTGCTTATTGATTCTAAATAGACTCTGTTTGATTGATTTCTAATCAATTCTATTTGTTTTATTAAGGGAATAATCAAATTAGTATCGATGTAAACCGATCTAAACCCAATTCCAAGATTTGGTGGTGTGATCAACATATCCATAAAATTTGATTACTAGAAGGCCTCCTTCTCTATTTTTAGCATTTGATTGAAGAATCAAGCCGAATGTATCCTTAGTGCGAGGGTCAATGGGAGTGTATGCAAAAGCATCAACAGGAACATTATTTTTCCCTTTCATGAGAGGTAGGGTGGCCATTTTTGCCCCCTCTATGACTGGGCGCAAGACGACACTACTTTTCAAGCTTCTTTCTCCTTTATACATGTTAAACCAAAACCAATATAAATGATAACAACCTAATAAGATAAAACCATAATAAATCGAATCCAAACATGTTCAACCCAACCAAAACCAGACCTTCCTAAAACCGGCCGACTTTGATTCACCTATTTTTCAACCCGATCAAAATCGATTGAGCTCGATCAAAATCCCAAGTAACAACAAGAAAAGGGAACACAAATATTGCCCTGTCCGCCGAGTCGCCTACCAAACATAACGGAAACAAAACCAAAACCCGCCGAGAAAGGCATGGAAGATTTAAATTTTGAAAATCAAACCCTAACGGCATTTCCTGCAAAAAGAGAATTTTCATGAATTCTCAACCTCCAATAGAAAATTAACACGTGTCATTAAATATAAAAATTTAATTTTAGAATTAATAAAGCTTTACTTATATTGAAATGATACCCAAACCCAACCCTTATCGAATCCGCAACCAGGCCCAAAAACTTTGAAACTCTAGAAACTCTACACAGCCCTCTCTCTCACGTTTCTCTCCGTCAATCCAGGTACTGTGTCCTTTCTCTCTGCCTCTTCTTCTTCTTTTTCGCTCTATTTTCTTCGCGATTTCTCGCTCGATGATCGAAAGGCAGTATCGTTTGCAATCGAAGCAAAAAGATTGGATCTTCCATTTCTGATTGCGCTTTTTTTTTCTTGAAGGTTCTTGACGAAATCGAACAATTTTTTCTTGGTTTCTTCTCCTCTCCAAGAGATCGAAGTAGAGTGACATCAAGAATAGACAGAGATGGGACAGATTCAGTACTCTGAGAAATATTTCGACGACACTTACGAGTACAGGTAAAATTCCCCTCTCAGATCATTGCAGAAACTGAATATATGAAATGCCCTTTTGTTTTTTGGGAACCCTCTTTTTGAATCTTCAATGAGCCTTCATTTCTTCAGGCATGTCGTTCTTCCTCCTGAAGTGGCCAAGCTGCTCCCAAAGAATCGTCTTCTTTCGGAAGTAAGTAGAAGGAAAAGCTCCCTTATTGCATTCGAAGTAGATTCTCTGTGAATTTAACGAAATTGAAGGAAGAAATTAAGAAAACCTTAAGTACCTGTCTTTTCCCTTTTAATTTTCATTTTTTGGGTGGGGTTTCAGAATGAGTGGCGAGCGATCGGAGTTCAGCAGAGCCGTGGATGGGTTCACTACGCGATCCACCGCCCTGAGCCACACATTATGCTCTTCAGGAGGCCCCTTAACTTCCAGCAGCAGCAGGAGAACCAGGCTCAGCAACAGATACTCGCCAAGTGAAGAATTTTCTTGATTCTCTCTCAATCTTTTCATCTAGAAAAGAAGACAGGGTTAGGGTTTCTGAATATGTTAATGTTGGATGGTACTGTAATTCTGTCCCATTGTGGATTTCTTGTTGGGTTTCTTCTTAATGGCTTCATTTTCCGCAGTGGGATTTAAGCAATTCCTGACATTATTGTTAGTTTTTGGTATTTTAGGGTTTCATTCTTGGTTCTTAAATCTTATGGTGTGGAGTCTTCGTTTCACTTTCTTATTTGGATAAGAAGATTAGGGTTTCTCCTCTCTTTTTTTTCGTTCTTTTTCACTAAATTTGTCCTGGGTTATCTTCTCTGGGCAATTGTCATCTTTTCGTTTTAAGAATTCACTTCCTTGCATGAATTAAACTTTCTGGTTTAGAAATTTGGAATTATTCTTTCCTATGTAAATTGGAAAAAATTGTAAATTTCAAAATTGATTGATCAACAACCCTAGAAGTTCAATCAAGCACTTTTAAATTATTTTTTAAAACTCTTTAATATTTTGTGTTTTGGCACTTTTTGAACTCTAAAAAGTTTGACATGTGGTGGAAATGTGGAACTGCTGCTCTTTAAGTTCCTGCTCTTGCTGTAGCTGGTCTGAGTAAGAGAAAACTTTTGTGGTTAAGTTAGAGCTCCCATTGAATAGGACATTATATTTACTTAACCAGTTATGTGCAAGTAATAGAAAAATATGGATGCTATGGAAAATGGAGTTTACATCCTCTGTACCGAGTGTTGAGGTGCGGTGAGTATTGGACGGTTGAGAGCATTTGACATGCGTACCAAAAGACACTTTTAGATGTTCACTACACCGGTAGAGGATTTTCACACTGTAAAATGAAACACCTTTATATGGACATAAAATTAGGCATCAAGGTCATTGAAGCTATCTTCATGAATGTTGAGGTTATGTTTTTTAGTCTAATCTTAAATTAAACTATTCTAGATTTAAGATATTTAGATTTAGAAACGGCCAAAAAATGATCGTTGCATGCCACAATCAGGAAGGGATTCTTCTTGTGTGGTCCTCCTTGTGCATGTATAAAATAATGTAGCAATTTCAACCATAGAAATGACATGATGTGGATATCTATTTCTTTTTATACATCAACCTTTGTATTGGATTAAAATTTAACATATGAATAGAAAACAAATTTAGGCTCATCGAGCATGTGTTTCTACGGTGTAGGCGGCTTAGAAATTTGGGGTTTTTTGCCAACTTAATGTTGAAAAATCGATGATCAAGAAATATATTATATGGGCAAAAGAAAATAATGCTAGCGAGTCACTCAAGAATTGAAAATGCTAACAATTGTAAATCGTTAGATGAAAAATACAAGATCTCAATCGTTTATAGGCATTGCCTTACAAAACCTAATCAGTACTGTCACTCCACGATGTCTTTCCTCGTCTTCTTCTTTTCCCCTTCCTCTCCGTCTCAGACTCCCTTCCAAAAAGTACGCCGATCCCTCGCTGCCCCTCTCTCTCTCTCTCTAAGGATGGAGTGGGCTAAATTTGTATGATTGCTAGAAAGAGGAGAATTTTGATACCGGAGAAGACAGAGACAAGGAAGAACACGGGGAGAGAGAGAGAGTCGAAGCTTTCAAGCTTTTAGCAGAGCGGTGATTCTTACGGAGCGTTTTTGAGTTCCTTGAGCAGTTGACGCCTTTGTTTTTGGGTTTCCAAATGAGTGAAATGATTCCTCCTTTTTTTGGGTCCGTTGAATCTGATAAAAACGATGGCGGCCATGAAACCGCAAACTCAGTGGAACTTCATTCTGCCCATCTTAACCCGTAAATTGATCTTCTCTGGGCAGTGCTGCAATCTCACACTTCTCACCCACTTACTCTCCTTGTCGCAGTAGGAAGGGTCCTAATTCCAATTTGATCGTCTCCTTTGTTGGGGTCAATTTCATCTAATAAAGACGAGCCATGAAATTACAAGATCCACAACTAATAATTGATCACAATAAAACATGAAGATTGGCAAAAGAGAATTGGATGAATAGAGAAAAAGAACAAAGGATGTGCATCATCTCGTCCTTTATTTACAGTTCACTGATTCAACATCTTAAATCTTTTAATCTATAAAAATAAGAACTCAGAATCAGACACTTCAATCCAACTCTGGGGTTCTCATTGGGGCTTGGGCTTTGTTAACCACTCAGTATCTTTTTCCCTAGAAAGGATTTTATCTTGATTTTATTCCTTGACTTGTTTTTAATTTTACAGAGAAGAGATGCAGCAACCAAAACCTAGAAAGCAAAAACATTTGTCAACAAAATCAACAAAATACCCAGTTGAAAGAAGTGAAAATCAGCCAAAAACCCAATCTGCTCAGCAAGGAAAACAGAAAAAACTTTGTCACGTTCCAACATTTTTTATTGAAAAATTTCAGCAGCTTCTCAAAAATTCCAGCAACTTCGTTTGAGACTCAAATAACTCTAACAGACATTTGGAAATGAATCCCTGAAATCCCAGATGCAGTAGCAGAAAATCCAATATATCTAGTGGAGATATCGAATTGAGATGAATAATTCTGTTTGGTCCGTACGTCATTGCCGGAGATGGAAGCTCTGGTAGTCAGGGTTTCAGGTCAAGCAGTGTCATAGGTCACCGGTCAATTGCAAAGGGTAGGGGGAAGAGGGGAGAGAAAAGGTGTATCAATAGTGGATTGAAAGTTTGTATATCCCCTCTCCATCCAATGGTTTAATTCAAGTTGATCAAATCCTACGATCAAAATCGTACTAACATTCCTAATTCCTTTGTATTCCACTAGCATGCCCAACCCTCTCCATATATATATATATATATATATCAAATAAATATATTTTAAATAATTGATCTCAAATTGTTTCTCTTAACGATTAATTAAAATTTTTTTTTTAGTAGAAAAAAAAATTTATTGAAAATACGAAGGAAACTCACATGATATGTCACACTTAAAATAGGGCCAAATATGAGACATGACTTTGCAGCTATTTGATGGTTCGGATTTTCTTTGGAGTATAAAAATCCAACCATTGACTGTGCCATTTTTCCAACTGATACCGGTAGGGACATAAGGTGATGGTGGAACTAGGGGTGAAACAGGGCCGGGTTTCTCAAAACCCTAACCCAATCCTAGGTCTCAAAACTCAACCCAACCTTAACCCAACCCTACCGAGTTCATGCTAAGGCCCAACCCTGAGCCCTGTAGGGTTGGGTCGGGTTGGGTCGGGTTGACCACTAGTCTTTTTAGTGGAATCACATTCCTATAAGTACGATTCAATTCCGATTTCAATTCCAATTCCAATTCTTCAGACCACTTCGCTACCTTCAAACTCTGAAAAACATTGACCGTTACTGACCCTCTGCCCCTTAAATTCCTCAAAGTGCTAGCATGTACTAAGAGTCTAAAGAGAAAGGGTCCTTTTTACTAATGAAGTTCTCTTGTCAGTTTTTCAAAAGCTTAGGAAAGCTTCCTTATACTGTTTTAATTACTTTCTTCATTCATACAACAAGTTGCAATGACATTATGGCCTGAGTTAAATCTTGACCATAATGGAAGTCCATGTGGGCCATGACCAACCCAAATATTGGGCAGGTGGAGTTGTTTCTTGTCAATATGTGCAATGTTTCAATAAAAAAAAAAAACATAACATTTTCAATTCTAAATTTCAATAATTCCATTTACTACAATAGAGAGGACTCAAAAGTGAATGCAAATTCCAATGTAAGAGAGAAACAAGACTTGTGTGTTTCAAAGATGGGTTTTTTCCTTTGGCTTTGTGCTCTTTCTTTTGGTTATATTGTTATCTATCATACTCTTGTTACACAAGAAGCTCAATAACAACAAGAAGAAATTCCCTTGACTGGAAGAGACACATACATTCTACAAAGCACAATAATGATCAAGGTTAAACTCAGGGCGGGTTAGGGTCGGGCTGGGTTTTCTATGCTTCAACCCAGGCCTGGTCCAACCCCACACAAGGTTGGGTCAGGTTGGCCCTCCTAGTCGGGTTAAACAAGGTTCGGGCTCAGGGCGGGTTCAGATCGTCAGGGCTAAACTTACACCCTTAAACATGAGATCAAGACCACTGTTAGTCAAAACGCACTTAAAACGCAGTTGCCATTCATAGCTGTTTAAAATGCATTTTGCCGTATGCCTCTATGCAATGCGGGAAAAAATAGAAACGGCAAAAAAAACTGTTTGACGTTTGTTTAAAAAGCGTATCCATTTTAAGGATAAAATAGAAATTTTACCATAATTAAAAAAAAAAAAAATCGACGGGGTTTCTTATTTTTTCCCCAATCCCTCTAACCCTTCGGATAAAAATCCTCTATTGTTCTGATCTTCTGTTGTTCCATGTTTTGCTAGGTGCAGCGAGCGACACATGGATGGTGCATCATCAACGGTCAGGATTAAGAGGGTTGGTTGAGGTTGCCAAAACCGGGTTTTCTCCTTGTGAACCAGACCGAGATTTATATGAGCCAACCCAACCCGTGAAGACCTATCTTCTTCTTATTCACTCTCTGTCATCTCTCTCGTTCCCTTAACATCCGTTTCCTCCTCTCTTCTTCTTCTTCTTCTTCTTCTTCTTCTTCTTCTTCTTCTTCTTCTTCACCCTCTGTTATCTCTCTCATTCCCTCTCTCGGCTATTCTTGAAATAGTGAGCGTGTTCGAACATCAACGAAGCCCTGCTTCCCTTAATGACTTCTTCAATCTCTGTTCTCTCTCCTACGCATTGATATCGCTCTCTCTCAGTTGCCTCGAATTAGAGAGAGATTTCGAACATCAACGAAGCCCCCTGCTGGTTCTCGCGCACACTGGTTCGATCACCCTGTGGTATGAAACCTAGAACTTACTTTCCTCTTCTCTTCTCTCTTCACTCTTTTTTAAACCCTAGATATTTTCTTATTCACTCTCTATATCACTCCACATAAGCATTGTAATGGATCTTCATATTCATTGCCAAGGTAAACCATGGCACTCTATTTGGCAAGGACTACATTGAAATGATTCAACAAAGAGATGTCACACTGTCAACAATGATTCCTAGTGAAAGGGAGAAATTATGAATTCTATGTTCTAGGGCCCCAGTTTTCCATAATTATGCTAGAGAGTCCAGTTGTTAGTTCAGTGACAATCCCTACTTTGGGAATTGGGATCCTATCCAGAGGAGGTAAGCAACATCAGGTTAGTTTCTATTTCTTGTCTTCTTACCTCTGTTATGATGAGCATGGGAATCAAGTCTGTACATATCCCATGTTGTGACATGTAACAGCTTTTTAATCAAAGAATGGAACAGAGTTGAGTTGCAGATATGCTGCTGTTAGTATATTTTTGCTACCGCAGGCCACTGTCAGCATATTTCCTGGGTCATTTCTTACAGGAGTGGATTTTTCAGTTCTTCTCTCCTTTTAAGTTTAGCTGAGATCAATCAGACAGGTTATATAGACTTGAACAGTCCAAACTCAATGGTTTAGAGAAATTCTTTCAGATTTTGATAGATATACTTAGCCTCAGCATGAAATTGAATTTCAGGAACAGAAATTTGACTCTGAATGTAAGCCCCATAAAATACACCCAAGTTTGTCTGATTGAATGGAAAATTTAATGACAAACCAAATTTCCAAAGTTTTGTTTTTTCCCCCTGAAAGCAAGAATCAAAGTACAGCACCAGACAGCAATGTTGTGTTATGTTTTGGGATCTTGAATAGGTTTGAACTTATTTGATAGACCATCTGTTAGGTCTGTATTGTATTGTCTAAAAACAGGAAGGGACAAAAAAAACAAAATATCTAAAAGAATGAAGCCATACACTGCTTATCATTTGCCCAGACAAATATAGTACAGATATACAAACTCAGGATGGAACCTTTCTTATTTTTATCATAGCAATATCAAGATAGAGGATGAAATTAAATGATGGAAACTTTGAAATCTATTCATTTCGATTATTTTCTTATGGATATTGCATTTTTACAGAGAAATGGATGCACAACAACGGATGTGTAGCTGTGGAGAGGTGATGGTCATCCGAACTTCTCAAACGGCGCGGAATCCTGGACGAAGATTTTACAGATGTCCGGTAGGCGGAAAACATCCGGGATGTTTTATATGGTTGGACCCAGTATCGAGGAATTATACTGAGACTGGAGACACAGGAACATGTTATTCAACAGAAAGTGTTAATAGGAACACACAGGCCATCTCAGCTATTCGTCAACCCTCCTATAGTCCACAAGTGCGGAAACAAGTACTAGTGGACCAGTCGTTGCTCAACCATTATTATGGTTTAACCATCTTCGTATGTATTTGGGTGTTAATTCTCTCGTGCTATGTCTTTTATGTAACGGCTTTGTAAATAGTACTAAAGTGGTGTTTCCTATTATGTATGGAGTAAATACAAGATCAAGACTTTATGTAAGATTTCATAATTTTTTTTTCCTTTTCGGATGATTATTAACTTTTGTTTGTTAATGAAAAGCCTTCCCATAAGCACCTTGAATTTGCTGATTGTCTCTAAAGATGATAACTCATTCACAATTAATTGTATCTGAATGTTTTTCTGGACCAGGTAGTCTTGTTATGCATTAGCCTTTTTTCATTTCAAATTCTCCCTCAATATGCATAGCCTTCATGGATTACTGTGTACATGGGTGGGACAACCTCCCAATGAAACTACTCATGTACTTCACCAATGTGGCCTACCCACTTGAATCCTACTTTCATACAGTCCTATGCAACTCCACTGAATTTCAGAACACTAGTGCAAACAATGATCTGAGGTTCATTGAATGGAACAACCCTTCAGACATGGAAACAAATTTTCTCAATCTGTCTCATTATAAAAGAATGGTACTAAGTTCATTACCACATCGTTAGTAGTATTGTATTCTGGCAATGTTATTAAAGACCAACTGCCTTCTGAAGGCTTGAGCCCCTTTTTTGTCTCCTGTTTTACATCCGTAATTGCAAGACCCACAGTAATGTTCATCCGAGGAATTTCGAGCAACTGATTCAACTTTCAGACCAAGATTCTTGCACCCCCTACGGAGAATTTGATTCTGGAGTCCTTCCTTTGTACAATTCTCTGTGACACCAAGCCTGCTAAATACAGTATCCATGGCAGAGAGACAGTCTGAACTCCCATATAGAGGAAGCTTGTGATCCACAGCCCATTCCTTATGCACAGAACTGGGAGTTTTGATTGAGGCAGACAGAGAGGAATAGTCTTCAGGTACAAATTAGTTGCCTTTCTCAAGGACAATTACCTTTTGGCCTGCACTTGCAAGAACTCCAGCTGCAACTCCAGCTACAACTCCACCACCACAACCAGAACCAACAATGACAACATCACATTCAACATTGTAGAGGTTCTGTTGAGGATCTTCTGTGACTTTGAAGCCCTTTTTTTTTAGAGATGTAATAAGGGTTGAATCAGTTTCATACATAGTTTCTACTATTCCTTTCTCAATAGGTCTTTCCCTATGGATTGTGTGTGAATTCTCATCAGTCTCTAAATGGTATCCCATTGCATCCCAAGCTGGGTTTTCTGATTTTTCATCAGTCTACAACATGAACACAGTAAGAAAGCCAAGTTTAAAAATTGCAACCATAATATTTATGGAGTTAATAGATTAGGTAGAGAGAGAGATTCATTTTTGGTTCTAGTGTTCTTTACTTGAGCCCATGTAATTTTCAAGGTCAAAACACAGAAAATATAGAAAGAGTGCAGTATTAATAGAAAAAAAAAATGGTGCTTCCTTCAAGGAGAAGGATGAGTAGAATTCCTCCACTCAAACCTTTTCTGAAGATGACACATTGACATGTAACAGCTCATTCAAAATAAGGTAAATCCCCAGGCCAGACCAGTTCTGACTAAAGAAGATAATGACAAGTTACATGGATGATTGCAGCATGTAACAGAAATGCTTTTGGAAGTAACAGTAACCCCTTTTATGCCAGAAGGAGAAGAAAGAAAATAAAAATCAGCTCAGAGACAGAGCAACTTGGTTCATTTTTTAATATATTAAATAGAAACAAAAACTAGACCCAACAAACACAGGGCAGACTATAGAGAATTGGGGAAGGGGAAGAAGAGGAAGTTTAATGGATGAGGAGGAACTTACCCGAGAGAAGAAGGTGAAGAAACAGAAGGCTTTGGTTCTGGTGCACCCTTCTTCACAAGCATCTCAGCAACCTGCCCTCCATTAAAACAGAACACCAATATCCAATTCTTAGAAGTTAATGTAATTACTCTGTTCATTAACAAGAAACACAGACCATGGTCTTCACAGGCTGATGTTCAGTTCATGGTTATGACATGAAATATAACCACATCAATGCTTCATTCTACTTTGTTTTAAAGGCTTACAATCCCAACCGCAGAGTCTCTGTTTACTATGACAATTACACATGCAACAGACCTAGCACATGTATCTAAAATAGAGACTCCTAAACCAAGAAATACATCTCCATGGTTTAAACTAGGAGCCATAAGGCTTGTTTTCTCCATAGAAGGGAAAAGGACCACTCATCTTACAAATTTTCAACACATGATTTATCTGCACCACTTTGCACTTGCATGCAGGCATGTTGTGGAACAGTTCTCATGAGCTTGTAGTAGAAGGGCACTTGTCCACCATGAATTTCATGTTTCATAACAGTTTAATGTAAGGCTAGGTAAAAGCTACCCAAAACCTGGATAGGATCACAGATAACACCACAATAACTACTGACTTCAGACTTGTAACAGTATATGTATATAACTCAGAAGCAAGAAAACAGTAAGTATAACAGTCCCTTGAACCTCAACAGTACCCTACACATCTAGGAAATAACCCCAAGGCCCAGAAAAATACTACATTAGGAAGCAACGAATAACTCCTATTGCAAGCCAAGAATAGGGCTTAAATTTCAGAAAAATAAACTGATATCAATAAGCACACCAACACTCAAGGGAATGGGGAGGTATTACCATTGAGTGGAGGGATCAATGATGGGAATCAGACCTCAAAATATTTTCCTACAGTGACGGCTGAATCTGAAGTTGTGACAATTCTTGAATTAGGTCAAAGAATGGGAGATTTTCAGGATCTCATAAACCAGACCTCAAATTAGGCCAATTCCCTGCCGAATGGGGGGTCTTGGCATGCTGATCTGATCCTCCAAACATCAGCCTTAATGGTCCACTAGATGGGTTGATCGACCGGCAGTAGGGTTTTGGAGAAAACCCCCAAAATTGGATGCTGCAGGTGTGGAAAAACCTCCTTTCAATGATCTATGTTGGCAGTAGCAGCTTGAGATCACTTGTAGAAGATATAGTTAATGAACAGTAGATCAAAAATAGCTCTCAGTCAGTCTCAATGATCAAAAACGAGGCTCAAACAGGGACAAATTGGGTATTGAGCAGAGAAGAGAGAGAAGATAGGG
>NW_024870537.1:301912-330629 GCF_013358625.1 Macadamia integrifolia | reverse complement strand
ATTCAATATTTTTTTTCAAATATATCACTTAGTTCCCAATTAAATTAAATCATAGAGAAATGAAAGAAAAACAAAATTTTAAAACTAGACCTTTTTCTCTGCCATTAAGTTCTGTATAACGTATTCCTTCAAGGATAGAGCTTTCTGAAGGTAAGACCAGTCAAGATCAAACAATTGCTAAGGAACAAAACCTAACTGCACTGTGCAATTAGACTCTTTCGTATATTTGTTCTCTGCACACCATGAGTAATTATACACCCTAACAAGTATACTTGTTCTCTGCACACCATGAGTAATTTCTTGCTCACTAGTTGGCTAGTGTGGCCCAAACTCTATCCGTTCTTTCTATCTTTGATATGTTCTCTGCTATCACCAACTTGATGATAGTTTATAATACTAAACAAGCACAAACATAATATTAAATCAGTCATAGCTCAAACCAAGAAGATAGATCAATAAAAATTAATTTGGAGCCCACGATTTGCAGAATATAAGATTCCAGAAAATCTGGAATTCTTGGACAGCAGATGTTAGAAAATGCAGTAAAGAATGCACAGACTCTATCAAAGATACTCACCTATTGAGCAGTAAAACATTATTCATATCAATACCTCTTTTCACCATGCACATACTCATCAAAAATTGGAGAAAATACAACCCAAAATGAACAGTAAAACCTATTCTGCTAGTAGAGAACAAATAAGCGTCAGAAGTCCCATTTTTTAACATAACCAGACTGCCCATCTGGTTTTACAAAACTAATTCAAATCTGAACTCAATCACAACCCAAAAAAATAACATCAAACCTACATTCGTCAAAAACGCAAAATAAACATTAACAGTTTTTTAAAAGTGTGTTGTTTCGAAAGTGTTTTGTTCAAAGTCTTGGTGGATTCGGACCACCATAACCTGGGCATTAGCCCAGGTGCTCTACCATTTTGAGCTAAAGACTCCTTACCTACAAAAAAAAATTGTTAGTACATTATAGACTAATCCATCAATAAAAATATGCTTAATATCCTGGATGTATTGGCAATCACAAAAAAGAAAAAAAAAAGTTAGTTCCTCATTAACTGAATGTATTTAATAGCAAATAAATAATGTTCCTCATTAAATGAATCTAAATACACTCTTCATCTAGTGAGTGATGAACTGCAGATGCTTGTGATTGATGAACTGTAGATGCTTGAGATGACATATGGGAAATAGACTCCTACAGGGAACATTGAAAATTAGGGCAATCCTGATTCATAAAAGAAAATGAAAAATGCAGCAAACAACATAACTAACTAAAAGTATTTACCATAAGTGACATGTAACTGGGATAAATGTTATCCAACAGTTGCGTATTGTATGAGGCAGGAGTTGGTTGCTATTCTTGTAGTTGTTGACTATTACTTGGCCCTCCACTTTTTTTTTTTTTTTGCCTTGCTTTTCGACCCAACTCTTTAGCCTTCTTCCACCCTTACTTTTCTCTTTATGTTTGAAATGTATCCCATCATATACGTCAGTTGAGAAATCAGGCAATATTGGCATATCAAGGCAATCGGCTGGGTTGATTATAATATTACCAACCTTCAATCTTAATTCATTAGCAGCATCTTTCATCAATTCGTAACCCTCAAATGTGTTAGAAGCTTCTGATGCTATTTGAACAAATTCATGACAAATACGCCTATACCGCTGTGTACGGTCCAGGTTGACATCCTCTCCAATTTCTTTCCCCCTATTGTCATTAACTACCATAGTTCTTGCTCCCCGTGTCCATCTCTTCAAAATGTAGGAATCAAGAATATGCTTTATGTCGAGCACATCTAAAACTTTCAAACAATGGCAACAAAGAAGACCATCTGTTTCGAATTTCCTGCAAGCACAACCTATAATTCCAGCAAGCGGGTTACAACATACTTGATATTCACCTTCTACATCAACAATCCCAACCCGAAAATCAATGAAGGGAAATCTATCAATTCGGTCTCTGATGCAACAAACAGTCATCCAATTATATTCATCTTGAAATAACGCATAAATTGTAGGAGTGTAAAGTTCCCCAGCTTGTTTCTAGACAATTGACATTGAATTTGCAAGTCGTGGCAACTTGTTTCTTGATTCAAATTCAGCTTTTAATTCATTGCCACGCTTCTGGTTAAGAACTCTCTCAAAGTGCTTAAAAAATTGCACAACATCCAAAGTTGACTTCAAATACTCCTTCAAATCACTATTCAAACTCTCACTGAGTTGTGTACTTCGAATACCTAATGTGAATGTGTTTTTCATGTAGCACTTCGCCCATTTATTTCTAAGTGTATACATGCGCCTCAACCATGCATTATCCATAACACCATTTTCACTAAGCAATTTAGACCATGCTCTGTCGAATTGTTCTTCCTCATCGTATTGGTATATGCATTTCTTTATATCTTTAAGAAACCCGGAGCCATCTTTCATCATATTACCCAAATGCTTAATGTCATTCTGCATTAAGTGCCATGTACACAACCCATGCCACGTCTGAGACCACATGTCTGTTAATGCTATAGTCATAGCAGCATCTTGGTCCGTGAAGATAGTTATAGGATTCTTTCCACCATGTGCCTCAGCAAATACCTCAAACAACCACTTGAAAGATTTCACTGTCTCATCATATAAAAGTGTGGCCCCGAATACAGTGCATCATTTATGATGATTAAATCCAGCAAACACCCCAAGCAGCCTACACTGTCTGTTGGTGCGAAATGTAGTGTCGAAGCTGACTACATCTCCAAAGTGTGCGTAATCAATGATCATCTTTGGATCAGCCCAAAATATATTAGTTATTTGTTCTTCACTATTCAGCTGAACTGAGTATGTGAAAGATGGATTGTTCCTAGTTTGAGTAACAAAGTAATTCAACAAACTACCTGCTTCACCATATGATAAGGAACTCATTCTTTTAGTACGGAGGTAGTTCCTAACATCTTGGGTCGTACGACTCAAGTTCTCGATCCCACCAGCATGCCTACCCATCAACTCAACTGTGAATCTAGGTCTAATGCCCGAGTCATCAGCCAAATCAATTTCATACATATGTATGTCTGACATATGCCTCTATGAACGCATCATATGAACTGTTGAATCAGTATGAAGATCATAATTATGTTCCTCCACAAATTCACGATACATATATTTTCCATCCCCACCCAAACATATGGCCATCTGTGCTTTGCAACTTGTTCTTATCTTAGCTTGGGGGTTAGTAATATTATTGTCTCGCTTGTCTGGTTGCCGAGACCCAGCTTTCGAACAGACAAACTGCCTTGACGTACTAGTCATTTTGTCTTTCTTGCTTTTATTCACAGTGTGTCTCCTAATACTAAACCCCATTGCCCACCCGTAACTGTTGTAAAAATCATATGCTTCCTGTTCTGAATTGAATAACATACCAACCCAAGGTTCCTTCGCATCATTCAAACAAGCATTCTCCATACTAAACAAAACAAATAAAAACAATGATATCTTAGATACTACTACATTATTGGATGTAATAGACCCTAGTTCTTAGAATATGGATCTTATAGCCAGTCAAAGAAGAAGAATGAAGGTTACATTAGTTAGAAAAGAAAGTAGCTGAAAAACTTAACTTGTAATGGTACATGTTATCTATAAAGTCATGAAACTGAAAAATAATGTAACCTTGGTTCACCCAAACATATTTTTAGAGATATAGTTTGTTTATCTGAATTTGACCAATACATAATGAAAATGTTTTATAAGATGATATATGTATATTTTACTGTCTGTAAACATAAGATTATATACAGAGCTCTGTCCCCTTATTTTTGGAGCTTCACTCTATGATAACGGAGGTAATTTTTTGTTTCAAAGAGGTTAATGATCTAGTGGGATGGTTTAAAAGTTTGGCTTATACACCCTAAGCAAGAAAATGAGCTTACTTCGACGAGAACACAAAACAAACAAGAAAATAACAGAAATAAAATGAGATTTAAGAACACATACATCATCTAAATTAGCACCAGTAGCTCAATCGAAGGATGATCCTTGAAGAATTCACGTTGTGAATCATAGACTGATAATCGGAATGATCCACAATCTTACAAAGACGAAGATTGCAAGCTAGAAGCAATGCATCACGAATCACCTCAGCCTCCATTGAAGAGGCAACAAATTTCAAGCTAAATTTACCCTTAGCAGCAAAGAAGTTTCCTTTGAACCATCATGGAGTAAAACACTACTTTTTTTTGGTGGTGGGGTGGGGTGGGGTAGAAAATGAGGTGTCTACACTCTGGAGCTTTAATTGGTGAAATGATTTTCAAAATTGATTCCGATGATGAAGACAAATGTTTTTGTCATTTAAAAACAAAATAGGAAATACTAAATGGTGATGCAAGAACAGCACAAATCAACCACTTATTCCACCATTGACAAGGGAGCATCACATTTTACCTCTTGAAAACAGAAAATGAAATTTCTGCCAAAAAAAAAAGTTGAAAATGTAAAACTCAAGGATAGAAATCCATGATCAAATAAAAACTAACATCTCCCATAAATCTAATAGAAAGAAGAGCTTAGGTACATGTTATCTATAAAGTCATGAAACAACAACGATTCTTAAACATACCTGAGCAGACCGCGACCTTCGTTCGCAGAGAAACCCACTCCTACTCCTTCGGTCGCAGAGAGAGGGTTGTGAGAAGGGAGAGAGAGGCCCTTATCGTAGAGATTGTAACCTGTTGCCTCGAATTAGTGAGAGGGGTGAGAGATATCTGTAGAGAATCTTTCAAGCTTGCAATGAGCGAGCTTCGTGAGTAGAGCGAAACCTTCGCAGAGCAATGAGCGAGCTTCGTGAGCAGATTTTGCTACCTAGGGCTTTCTCCTCCTAGAGCTCCTTTCAGATTCAAACCCAATGAGAGCGTTGGACAGAGAGACTAAGGGAGATTTTCATTCGTGAGCTTCAACCACAGGGAGATTTTCACTTGTGAGCAAGAGAGATGCAACGAGAGGGTTGAGAGAGAGAGAGAGAGAGAATCGTGCGAGGGAAACCTAGCTTTTAGGGATTCTGAAATTCAAATTTCAAAACATGTTCTAAACCTTACTGTTTGGGTGAACCGGTTCGAGTCATCCACACTTGTAAACCGGATGTAATAACCCTCACCCAACCTTCTTAATCTTGACCGTTGGTGATATCCACGTGTCGTGTTCTGCACCTAGCAAAATATGGAAAAACAGATATTAGAACAACAGACGATTTTTATCCTCCTAGAACCAACCCCTAACCCACCACATGAGGTCCCCACTAACCCCCTTTACCCCCTACCACCTACCACACCCACCCCCACTGATCCCCTAACCCGACATTCTACTCGGATACGCCAACCTCCTAGCAAATTGAAGGATTATTATTGCGGCCATGTGCACCCGGTCCATACTACTCCTTTGCCAAGCGAGTCACCAACCTCAGTTACTCCATACCCTCTTTCGAAATATATTTCTTATCATCGCTTTTCCCCCTCCCACCTTGCTTTTCTTACTTCAATTTCCAGTGATTAGGAACCTACCTCATTTACTGTGGCTAATAAAGATCCAAAAGGGAAGGAAGCAATGGCAGCTGAAATTTCAGCCTTAGAGATGAATAATACCTGGACTCTCACTACCTTACCATCGGGAAAGGTACTTATTGGTTGGTAATGGGTCTATAAAATCAAACGCAAGTCAAATAGTTCCATTGAGCATTATAAGGCCCATCTTGTGGCCAAAGGCTACACACATACAGAGGGAATCGATTATAATGAGACTTTTGCTTCAGTTGCTAAGCTTGTTACAGTTCGTTATCTCTTAGCGGTTGCCGCCATCCGTGGCTAGCCTTTATACCAAATGGACGTCAATAACGCATTTCTTCATGGTGACTTGGATGAATAAGTATACATGAAGATCCCACCTGGTTTTGCCAAACAGGGGGAGCATCATGTTTGTCACCTTCAAAAGTCTCTTTATGGTCTCAAACACGCATCTCGTAACTGGTTCTCGAAGTTCTCAACAACCCTTCTTGATGCTGGTTTTTCACAGTCAAAGGCTGACTACTCCTTATTCACTTTATGTGGCACATCATCTTTTATAGCTGTGTTGGTCTATGTTGATGACATCATCATCACTGGTGATGATCCTACTTCGATCAGCCTCCTAAAGCGCTTCCTCTATTCCTATTTCCAAATTAAAGATCTAGGACCATTGGAATATTTTCTCGGCATTGAGGTAGCTCGTAATAAAAATGGTATCCATCTCTCTCAAAGGAAGTATGCTTTGGACATTCTTGCCGATGTTGTTTTACTTGGTGGCCGCCATCATGAATTTCCCATGGAACCCAATCTCAAGCTCACACCAGATGATGGTGTACTTCTTCCTAATCCTGCTCTTTATCGTCCCCTTGTTGGACGCCTATTATACCTCACCATCACTCACCTAGATCTGGCATATTCTGTAAATGTCTTAAGTCACTACATGAGCACAGCACGGGAACCTCATTGGCAAGCGGCTCTTCGTGTTGTTCGCTACATTAAATCTAGCCCTAGTACTGGCATATATTTCTCTGCTACTAGTCCACTAGTTCTAACTGCCTACTCTGACTCAGATTGGGCTGCTTGCCCTACCACCAGATGATCTATCAAGGGTTATTGTACTTTTCTTGGCACCAGTCCTATCTCTTGGAAGTCTAAGAAACAATATACCGTCTTACGGTCCTCTACAGAAGCTAAATATCGTGCCATGGCATTTGCTTCTTGTGAAATCACTTGGCTTCAACAGTTGCTCTCTAATCTTCGTGTGCCACGCCACACCACCACACTTTATTAGGATAATTAGGCTGCTATACATATTGCCTCTAATCCTGTTTTTCACAAGATAACGAAGCATATTGAGATAGATTGTCATCTCATCCGAGATAAAATCATTTATGGCCACATCAAGACTTCTTTTGTTCCTTCAAGACACCAAGTTGCAGATGTTATCACCAAAGCTCTAGGGAGATCTGACTTTCATAATCTCATTAGCAAGTTGGTTCGTGATATCCACTCTCCAACTTGAGGGGGAGTGTTGAACATATTCTTCACGTGGAGAATATACACCTTCTATACTGTCTACCTGCCTTGTATATATCTTTCCTTCATTATACTTATTCTTTATTTGTGAAATTCTTTCCTTGATGTAAATATTAGTTTCCTTTCATTAGGATTCTGATTGTCTTTTCTTATGGAGAAATATTCTCCTCTTCTGTATATAATTTACCTTCATTATTGACTCTTGTCACAAAATTCCAATTCTTTCAGATAAAATGATATCTTTCTTAACTTAGTATGGTATCAATTTTCGAGATACAAACGGTTAATATGTATCGAATTGTATCAAAATTCCAAAATCATATTGAATACCCAAACTTATCAAAATCATATTGATTGACTCCGTTGCTTAATACCGAATTATACATTATATAACTTGTGCAATTTCCCAAGAAAAAGAGAAAAAATGTTGGCGCCTGGACCATCAAAGGCGTCTGGAGATTAGACTTTGGAGGTAGGTGAACGTTATGGCTTATTAGAGTAAAAACCCGTGCTTCGATTATTCCTAGCAATTTCCAGGGGGACAAACACAAAAAATGGAACGTGAAACCCTCTTTATTTTCTCAAACGTCTGATTGGAATCTAAACTTGTTTGATGTCTTGTCTTTTTTTTTGGTAGGATGTTGGATGTCTTGTCAATCACAATAATTTAGCTAGTGGACCCCACAAATGAGGTCCTCGCTCTCGATACAGAATAACGGGGGCAGTGGTGGTAGCGGACGCGTGGGACCATTTTTTCAGAATTATTTATGAGAGAGACAGAAAGTGTGAGTGGAGCTCTCTCGTGGAACCCTCGAAGGAGGCAAAAACAGCCAAAGCCTCTGACGACGTCATCGTCTCTTTTTATCTTTTCCTTTGGCAGAGGTACGGCGACGTTTTAACAGATAAAGACACTTTCGACCACATTATTCTAGTGGTACATGGGATTGGGACCCATCCTGCAAATAGACGGTCAAAATAGGCTTATCAAAGAAGCGGGACCCACAGTAACTACTCACGTCCACCAACACCACGACCGCAGACGGTAGGTTCCGTCTACCTATGGAAAATGTCAGAAATGTTCATCCAAAATTACAAATCTTATCTTTCCAATACGATTCCAGCTGGTAAATTAATTAGGGTTTACTAATAGAGTTGTAAGTTGGAACGGAACGAATCAGGCAAGGGTAGTATCGTAATCTCACTTCCTGCAAACAGCTATAAATTGAGAGGCGAGAGGTCAAGAACGGATCCGAGAAATCCCTAATTTTCTGTGTCAAGAACTCAAGATTCATCCCTTACTGAAGGCAACCTGTCTATACCCTTTCCCAAGTTCATCTCTTGTAGGGAATGCAGAGAGATGAGAGGAGGAGCTTCGCTATCTAAGCCTGTGTTGGGAGGGAGAGCCAGGAAGAACTGTGGAGGCAGGACTTGCCATCGTAAACACGTCGAAGACGGGTAGATTTGTTCTCTCTCAAAAATCTTTCGATTCGAATTCCTGTAAACTTCATTCTCTGGCGATAGAAGAAGATCCATTTTTTAGGTTTCAGAGTTTTCTTCTTAGTTTGTGGTGGATAAGGGGAAAGATTTTGTGATGGCGGATAACAACAGAGCCGATGGAAGCTCTGTGCTTCACGGAAAGTACGTGTTAGGTCGGCTTTTGGGTCATGGTACCTTCGCCAAGGTCTACGTAGCAAAAAATATACAGAGTGGTAAAAGTGTGGCAATGAAGGTTGTTGGGAAGGAGAAGGTGATTAAAGTTGGAATGATGGAGCAAGTGAAGCGCGAGATATCGGTTATGAAGATGGTGAAGCACCCGAACATCGTGGAGCTTCATGAGGTGATGGCGAGCAAGTCCAAGATCTATTTCGCCATGGATCTCGTCAGAGGCGGTGAACTCTTCTCCAAGATCGCCAAAGGTCGATTAAAAGAAGATGTCGCCAGATCTTACTTCCAGCAACTCATTTCTGCAATCGATTTCTGCCACAGCCGCGGGGTTTACCACCGAGATCTGAAGCCGGAAAATCTCCTCCTCGACGATGAAGGCAACCTCAAGGTCACCGATTTCGGTCTCAGTGCCTTATCTGAACATCTGAAACAGGACGGGCTTTTACACACAACTTGTGGAACCCCTGCTTATGTCGCTCCGGAGGTGATTGGAAAGAATGGTTATGATGGAGCTAAGGCTGATCTCTGGTCGTGTGGCGTCATTCTCTATGTTCTAATTGCAGGTTTTCTTCCGTTCCAAGAAGATAACATAGTGGCCATGTACAACAAGATACACAGAGGAGACTTCAAGTGTCCTCCTTGGTTCTCCACTGATGCTCGCCGGCTGGTAACCAAACTACTCGATCCGAATCCCAACACTCGGATCACCATCGACAAGGTCATGGAGTCGCCCTGGTTCAAGAAATCGTTGCCGAAAACTATACGAACGAAGGAAGAGATGGAATTCGATAGTTTCGAGGGAGAGAAGGAGAGCGAAGCGAAGGAAAAACAATTGGAGACGCTGAATGCCTTCCATATAATATCTTTATCAGAAGGGTTCGATCTGAAGCCATTGTTTGAGGAGAAGAAGAAGGAGGAGAAAGAGGAGCTTAGGTTTGCGACAACAAAGCCGGCGAGTAGCGTGATATCGAGACTGGAGGAGGTGGCGAAGGCGTTGAATTTCAATATCAAGAAGAGCGACACGAGGGTGAAGTTGCAGGGGCAAGAGAGAGGGAGAAAAGGGAAACTTGCGATAGCGGCGGATATCTTCGCGGTGGCGCCGTCGTTCGTGGTGGTGGAAGTCAAGAAAGACGGTGGAGATACGCTTGAGTACAACCAGTTCTGCAGTAAGGAACTTAGACCGGCGTTGAAAGACATCGTCTGGACTTCTCTGGCAGATAATCCAACCCCTGCTTAGAGAATCAGATCCAAATTGGATTCGAAGATCATTTGCTCAATTTTCATTCGTATATGATTTTTATTGTTATCAGTATATAAAGTTTGGTAGCAGAATTTGGAACGGCTGTAAATTTCTCAACCGTCCCATTTGGTTTCGTTTATTATTATTATTATTATTATTTCTTTGTCAATCAGTTCTTAGTGTGTGGTTGCGAATTTGTGATTGTATGCCAAGTTTGGTGTGGTTGCACCTTGCATCATTTGGTCTACTAAATTTGTTTTCTTTTAGTTCACCAAAAAAAACTTGTTTTCTTTAGAAAATTGTCATTTTTTCACATCCGAGTGGAGAGGTGTGGTGAGTATTGGATGGTTGTATTTGCTAGTTTATTTATATCCTTATTAAATTTTTTTTTTGTTGATAAAAACTTCAATCTTATATTATCTTAAATGAGGCATTGGTTTTTGACGGTTTAAATGGTTCGATTTTCATGGTGTTAATTCAGTTTGAAACCAAATGAGTAACGGTTAAAATTGACCCAACTCATTTATTAAACGGTTTTATGATTTTGGTATAAACAGCTATGTTTTAAGTTCGATAAATATATACATAAGTCAAGTAATTCATTACCTCCTACGTTATTTTGCTTTCTAAGGCGGAGTATTGTGTTCTCTCGAAGTCAACTGGGGTAACTCCTTGGGTTTGTGTTGCACAATTTAACCATTATACCATAGGCACTTGAAAAAATTGTATCCCCTCCAAGCCAACTGGGATAACTCCTTGGGGTTTGTGTTGCACAATTTAACCATTACACTATAGGCGTTTGAAAAAATCTAATGACATGTTATTAGAATTGAAATCGAGTCATTTAAAGTAAGATTGTTGAAATTGTTTATTAAATGATTTGATCTTAGATTTATCTAAAAAATCTTGCACCATATCGAATTGTTAAACACCATTAAGTTAATAACTGACCTTTAATTGAGCCAACCAGAGGAACACTAGCAACTACCAGTCATTGTTCCAATTAAACCTTAAAACGAAAATCCAAATCCGACACAAAAACAATAGAAAGTTATGCCCCACAGAAAGATTAACTTTAGAGCCACATGCAAATCAGTTAATAGAGTACAACACAAACATTCGAAGAAGGCCTAACAAAGAATTCCAACGTAAATGAATTAATTGGTTTTACCGTATGTATCTAATTTGAATTGCTTGAACGGTCTCTTACACCTTATGAGGCTGACATTTTTGGTCAAACAACCTTGGAAGTAATCCAATATTGGTCGTTAGATATTTTTGGTCGCATTAATCGCTGTGTTCGAAAATTTTGAAATCAAGTCTATTTATCTATTATTTAAGGTAAGATTTTATTTTTGTCTCACGTTACTTATTTTCAAAGTTGTCTTGAGCTGAAATGATTCTTGAAATTAATTTTTCTTTTTGTATGAAATGATTCTTGATTTTCTTTCTATTAAGAATGTAAGATACAATTAATTGACCCAACAATCTTTACCTTAGTTTGGTTTAAATAAACTATGTTTTTTCGGTGCATAATGGTGAGTCTACTAATGTAACCGGCTAGGTATAGCCATTTCCTTACCGATTGTGCCCTTGGGAGACTAGGCCTTCTTGCGTCCTGAGACATGAAGACCTGATTCCCGAAGTTGAATTCTAGTTCAATCGACTTCTTGCCGAGGCACCTACCTAAACGTTTTATGTCCAAACTAGTGGCTCGGCCCTTTTGAGGACGACCCATGGCCCGGCCTTCTTCGGGACGAGCCCATAGCTCAACCTTCTTTAAAATGAGCCCATGACTCGGCCTTCCTTGATGGGCTCGACCCTTTTTAGGACAAGACCATGGCTCGACCTTCTTTGGGACGAACCCATTGCTCAACCTTCCTGGGGACGAGCCCATTGCTCGGCCATCCTTAGGACAAGCTTGTGGTTTGGCCATGCCAGGCTGAGCGAACCTAGCCTGATCACCTCCGGCATTTAGGTCACCGCTCTTGATATCTTGCGCCGACAGGTCAAAAAATCTTACCAGCTCATCAGATCATCAGCGGATTCCAGTAGACCTATCTAACGATTGAGTCATGAAGTTGCCCATTCTGGGAATCCCCAAATAAGGAGTCCCACCTGAATTAGTCGTGTGGAATCAAGGGTGAGGCCCACCTTCGTATTCCACACCCTTGGCAAAATAGAATATTCCAAGGATCTTCTCTACAAGATATGGAGTCAGTTTCCATGTCAATCACTTGCTAAGTAAGGACTCTATAAACTGCCATCAACCATTGCCTATAAATAATCAAAGTAAGCCCCTGAAGAGGGTAATCGATCATGGATTAAAGTTTTACCTATTGTGAGATTTCTGACTTAAGAATCAGAGTGTTCTTAGTCAGTCCAGCCTGATGTTCCTTGCTTATAGTTTTTGTGTAGTTCTCTTCAAGAACAACTTTTGTATGGGAACCTAGGAAGTCAAAATCAGCACATCAGATTGGTGTCGTCCATGGGATCTGATGAGGGAATTTCTCCCTAACCACGGCGCGGCCAAGGAGCGAACTAACGAATGCTGCACTGCTACCCAAGCCCTTATCTGCCTGAGCTGTCACCTCGGCATCTCATCTAGCTGTGCTTCCACCTCGGCCCTCTATTAGCCCAAGCTGCCACCTCGGCCCTCATCTGGTCGTGTTGTCACCTCAACATCTCATCTGGCAGTGCTGCCGCCTCGATCCTCCATCAGCCCGAGCTGCCACCTTGGCCCTCATCTGGCCATGCTGCCACCTCGACCCTCATCTGGCGGTACTTCCACCTCAGCCCTCCATCAACCCGAGCTACCACCTTAACCCTCCTCTGACTGTGCTGCCGCCTCGATCTTCCATCAGCCCGAGTTGCCACCTCAGCCCTCATCTGGCTGTGCTGCCACCTCGGCTCGATGTCAAGGAGCAAGGTTCCCAGAAACGTGCTCTCATCCACTCCTACATTCAAGGTACGTAATCCCTGATCACAAGGATAGGACTCTATCCACTACATGCCACTAGAGGCATCCACTTCTCCCATGTTGGCACTTTCGAGAGAAGAGAGGAATATTCCCTTGGTATACCCTAGGATCTGAAATATTCCCAACATCAGAGAGTTGTCCCTTTCCAGGACTCTACACCCAGTAGGACTCTCCACGGACTTCCCCCTTTCTCCATTCCATTAGTGGCCTACAAATATCAGGTAAGGCTCCATTGAAGGGGATCGATCACTTCTTTTTTGACTGAAAACTCTCTTGAGTATCTGCTGTGAAAAGATCTGACTTAGGTATCGGAGAGTCCCCCGTTGGGTCAGCTCGGCTCTCCCCTGTCTTCCCTTTCGTTTAGGTCTACTGGAGCATCTAGAACTGCAAGGAAGATCCCCTGATTAATTTTTGGCACAACAGATTGGCGCCGTTCATGGGAAACTATTACAAAAAGCTACCTTGGATCAATGCAATTAAGGAGTGAGAAGGTTGTTTCCTCTACGACAATGTGAGTAAGGTCCACTCGCGATTCTCCACTTAAACATCCTCATTCACCCCCAATGATAGAATACGAGGATGTCTCAGCAGAGGCCTCCCCACAAAGACCCCAGCGAGCCTTACCTGACATGGCAGTTACTCCAGGAGAGGGAGACCAGCCCGAGAAAAACCCCCAGTAATCTCGCCAAATCCCGCCATTTGAGCAGCTCAACCGAATATGGAAGAACAGATGTAGAGCCTGCAATTGCAGCTGTTAGCAACAAACACTCTGGTATAGGACTTCATACGTTAGTTCGGTTCGGCACTCCCTGTACCCCCTACTGGCTCAGCTCAGTCGCCTAAGTCGGCTTCGGACAAGCGACCTCGAGATGAATCACCTGACAATAGTGTTACCCCTTAGTCAACAACCAGGAGGGGATTGGCCAGAACATCATGCATGGTTCACTCAGTGCCACCCCGATCTCCCACCGAGAGACGCCGACAAGGGACCCTTTCTGCACGGAATGGGGGGGCTTGCCATTCCACACGTAACCGGAGTCCTGAGACATGTAATGCCCATAGATGCATAGATCCCCACCCAGGGCAGGGAGACGCCAGCATTCGCCACAAAGACTTAGGGGCACGCATCCAAGCAAAGAACACAAGAACCCCTCACAGAGAACAGCTCGAGAAGCGCCCCCTCATGGAGGTCATCAAGGCTTGCCTCTTGGACTAGCCAGAGGCACACGACGGTAAGGCTAGGATTGGATTGGCAGGCGCCAGGATAGAGGAGGAAGCCCTAGAAGGGCCGAGAGGGAATGCTGCTCCCCAAACAGTCGGGCTAAGGATAGAAGGGACGACTTGGAGAGCCATATCCAGCGTCTCACTGAGAGGGTAGAAGGAATGCAGAGGTAAAGGCACCTAGCTGACGTGATGGTAACTCCTGCCCATAATGCACTATCTGATGAGCTGATAGATGCTGAGCTACCCCCAAATTTTGTGATACCTGTCGTTAATGCATATGACGGCACCATGGACTCCTATGATCACCTCCTATACTACAGTTCAACTATGGCAATCCATGGGAGGTCAAATGCAATTCTCTGTCGAGCCTTTGCGGCCTCATTAAAAGGAGCCGTGCTGATGTGGATGTCAAACTTGTGGCCTTGGTCCATCCATAGCTATGAAGAGTTGACAAGAGCGTTTCTCACACGTTTCCAAGCTAGTATGAAGCAGAAGTAAACTACACAGAACGTGATGAACATGAGACAGGGAGCAAGGGAGACAATAAGGGAGTTCCTTGCGTGGTTCACCAAGGTGACTCTAGAGGTAAAAAACCAACTAGTGGGAGTGGCGTATAGCACATTGTGCAATAGGGTAATGCACCCCGATCTGGTCTAGTCCCTTGCCCTCGACTTGCCAGAGACAATGCCCTAGCTATTAAGACAGTGCAATCAATACGCTAACATGGAAGAAGTCTTGGCTACCAGGGGGATGGCTGACAGAGGTGACCAATCAGAGAAGGAGAAGAGAAGGCCTCTGAGAACCAGAGAAGATTCTCGCGAGCTAAAGAAGAACAGAACAGATCGACCGCTTGAAATAGCTAAACCCAAGCGATTTGAACTTGATCATTCGTGAACAACCCTACTCTTAGAGATCCAAGATTAGAATTATTTTTGCTAGCCCAGGCTAATGACGGCTAAACCAGAGAAAAGAAACCCCAACTGGTACTGTCGATACCACCGAGACCATGGACATGACACTGAAGACTGCAAGTCTTTGAAATGGAAAATTGATGAGCTAATCAGGACAAGATACCTTAATAAGTATTTAAATAAAAAATATGGAGGGAACTGGCTTGAGTCGAGGAGAGATGAGGCCAGGTCGAGCCACGGTAGGACCAAGCTGCCTAAGGAGCCCACCGTTGATCGAGCTGATAAATACAATAACCAGCCAGTGGGTCCAAAAATTCTGACAATTATAGGTGGACCCATGATGGATTCAGTCAGAAAATCCAAGGCCCATGCACGGCTCGTTTGCATCACAGAACAACCCGTCAAAGCCCTCAAACTGGATCCGCCCATCACATTCTCTGACAAAGACCTGAAAGAGCTAAATTGGCCTCACAATAACGCCATCGTGGTTCAATTAGTGGTGGCCAACCACCCCTTCCACAGGGTCCTAGTGGACACAGGAGCTTCCGTTGATCTCATGTCCTATGAAGCCGTTATGAAATTGGGACTTGGAACTGGAGCTTTAAAGCAGGCCCCAGGACCCTTGTATGGATTTTCGGGCACACTAGTGGAGCTAGAAGGAGTTATTGACCTGCGAGTGACCATCGGCCAGGAAACTCAAATGGCCACTACCATGATTTCTTTTATGATCACCAAGATAGCCTCACCTTACAATGCAATCCTCGGTCGACCTGGTCTCAATGGCCTTGGAGCGATTGTGTCCACCAAGCATATGAAAGTCAAGTTCCTTATCAGCAACAGAATCGGGGAATGTAGGTCTAGCCAAAAGGAATCCTGGGAGTGCTATGCCAACTTCATAAAATCTATTAAGATGCCATGCTCTGGCCTAGTATGTATAGTAAAAATCATCGATTTCCGCGATGAACCCCTCCTGAATCGAGCCAAGCCAGTTGAACAACTACTGACTCTCCCTATTATTGAGGCCGAACCGTCAAAGACTGTTTAGCTCAGAGCATTGCTGACCTCCCAACGTCATGATGAAACCTGAACACGATGAAAACTTTGATACTTTGCGTGGAAGGCTTCTGATATGCCAGGCATCTCAAGGGCCGTAGTCGAGCATAGTCTGGATGTTAACCTGGGCTTCAAATCTATCCAGTAGAAGTGCAGTAACTTTGTGACTGAGCGAAACACCATCATCAATGAGGAGGTTGACAAACTCCTGGCTACAGGATTCATGACGGAAGTAAAATACCCAACTTGGTTGGCCAATGTAGTCATGGTTTCGAAGTCCAATGGGAAGTGGAGGATCTGCATAGACTACACTGACTTGAACAAGGCCTGTCACAAGGACTGCTATCCCCTTCCCAGGATTGACTTCCTTATAGACTCAATGGCAGGCCACGAGATGCTGAATTTTATGGATGCATACTCTAGTTATAATCAGATAAAGATAAAGGTGGAGGATGAGGAGAAAACTGCATTCCTCACCACTTAGTGCAATTACTACTACACTATAATGCCCTTTGGCCTTAAGAATGCCGGAGCCACATACCAGAGGATGGTTAACATGATGTTCCGAAGCCAGATCAAAAGAAATATGAAAGTTCATGTAGATGACATGCTAGTCAAGATTACAAAAGGAGCTAATCATGTGCTAGATCTGAAGGAAGCCTTCAAAGTTCTACGGTAGAACCAGATGAGGCTAAATCCTACCAAGTGCACATTCTTAGTGACTTCTGGGAAGTTCTTAGGCTTCCTAGTGTCACAAAGGGGCATAGAGGAAAACCCCTCCAAAATTAAGGCCATCTAAGAAATGCGCCCGCTAAGAAGAATTCGCGAGGTTCAGAAGCTGACAGGGTGCCTGGCTGCATTGAACAGGTTCCTATCCTGAGCTGGGGACAAGTGTCTTCCTTTCTTTAAGCTACTAAAAGGAGGGAAAGGCCACCATCAATTTTACTAGACAGAATAATGCGAAGCGGCTTTTGCAGAAATCAAAGCCTGCTTGACCAGGCCTCCGTAGCTGAGCCGACCAGAGCCAGAAGAGGTGCTACAGCTCTATCTTGCTACTTCATCGGTAGCTGTTAGTGCAATTCTCATAAAAGAAGAAGGAAAGACCCAGAAGCCTATCTACTATGTGAGTCATGTGCTCCTGAATGCAGAAACCTTGTACTCAAGAATGGAGAGGCTCGTACTAGCACTGGTCATGGCAGCCAAGAAGTTGAGACCTTACATTCAAGCGCACACTATAGCTGTACTGATGGATCAGCCACAGTGGAAGGCACTCCACAGCCCTAGCATAGCAGGACAAATGGTGAGCTGGGCTATCTAGTTAAGTGAGCATAACATCGAGTACTGACCAAGAAGTGCAATCAAGGGTCAGGAACTGGCCGATTTCTTGGTAGAATGTACACAGACCGAAGAAGAGAGAGCCACGAGGGTTGAGCCGAATAGAAATGGAAACTCTTTGTTGATGGATCCAGCACCACAATAAGGAGCGGCGTTGGACTTATCTGCAAAGCCCAGAGGAATTCATAATACAATATGCCTTCAGATTTGCATTTCCTGCAACAAACAATGAAGCAGAATATAAAGCCCTGATAGTGGGAATCAAACTGGCAAAGGCTATGATGGCAGAAGATCTGGTCACACATAGTGACTCACAGTTGATTGTAAACCAAGTCAATAGGCAATATGAAGCCAAGGAGGAGAGAATGACCAAATATCTGAAAGAAGCGCTTCGTTTGAGTACCAGCTTCAATACGTTCGTAATAGTATAAGTCCCGCAGAAAGAAAATACGGTAGCAGATGCCCTCTTCAAACTAGCTACCGTAGAACTCGGGGACTGCGCAAACTCAGTATACTTTAAAGTACTAGACAAACCTACTTATGAACAAGAGGTAATGTGTAACAACACGCGGCTAGCCGAGCCAAGCTAGATGGACCCTATTATAGACTATTTTCTAGATGGACATCTCCCTGGAGACCAGATAGAAGCAAGGGCAGTCAAGAGGAGGGCAGCCAAATACACCCTCTAAGATGGAGTATTGTACAAAAGGGTAATATCTTGGCCCCTGCTAAAGTGCCTACCACCGAACCAAGCAAAGGAGACACTCCGTGAGGTCCATGAATGAATTTGTGGAGGACACATGGGAGGAAGGGCGCTGGCCTACAAGGTGTTACGCCAAGGATTCTACTGGCCAAAAATATAATAAGATGCAATGAAATTTACCCGATGATGCTTTAAATGTCAAGTACACTCCTCAATACTGCACGCCCTGGCTATTGAACTTAGCTTCATAGTTTGCCCGATCCCATTCGCGATGTGGGGAATAGATATCCTAGGGCAGTTCAAGAAAGCCAAGGGCGGTGTCCAGTTTTTGATTGTCGCTATTGATTACTTCACTAAATGGGTGGAAGCGCATCCCCTGGAAAAGATCACTGAGCAAGCAGTAGAAATGTTCGTAAGGGACGACGTCATATACTGCTATGGTGTCCCAATGGTACTAATCACAGATAATGGTCGACAATTCGACAATCAGAAATTCAGGCTCTTCGGTAGTAACTTTAACATTGATTTTTGAAACACTGCTGTAGCACACCCACAATCGAACGACCAGGTAGAAATGGCCAACCACATACTTCTAGATGGGATAAAGAAGAGGCTAGACTAGGAAAAGAAGAACTAGACCGATCAGCCACTCAGTGTATTTTGGGCATATCGTACCACAGCTCTGACCCCTACAAGGGAGATGCCATTCCGCTTGGCATACGGGACTGAAGCATTAACCCCTGTAGAGGTGACCCAAGCCTTGTTCTGATCAACAACATTTGAAGCATCACAGAATGAGGCAGGGCTCCAAGCAAACATCTACTTCATAGACTAAGTTCGAGAAGAAGCTCTAGTGCGGAATGAAGCCTATAAACAAAAAGTTAGGCAGTACCACAACCAAAAGGTCAGGCCACGAGGATTCATAGCATGTGACTTAGTCCTCAGGAAAGCAGCTGCAACAGACCCAAGAAGTGAAGGCAAGCTAAGCACCAACTGGGAAGGCCCGTACATAGTCTCCAAAGTGGTGCGCCCTGGTACTTACCACTTGCAGACTCAGGGGGTACAACTGTACCAAGAGTATGGAATGTTGAAAATCTCAAAAAAATTTACCAGTAGATTGCATTGAAGTCCCCTTGACTGGGTGTTAGTCTTATAGATTATATATTTCAGCACCTTAGTTTTCATATTTCAATTATTCAATTTCATTCATAGAGCAGATTAGACTCTATTTCGAAGCAATGTATTTGTCACAAGTGCATGCCATACATCAATAAACTATGAAACTTCTCTCAAATATCTAGCTCTTCTAAGGCATTAAGACTGAGCTCCAGCTCGGCAGCATCTAAGACCAACCTTTAGCTCGGCACTACCAAGACCAGACCCTAGTTTGGAAAATTAAGGACCTTAACGTCTAAGGCATAAAGACTGAGCTCCAGCTCGACAGCATCCAAGACCGAGCTCCAGTTCGACAGCATCCAAGATCGAGCTCTAGCTCGACACAACCAAGACTAGACCCTAGTTTGGTAACTTAAAGACCTTAATATCTAAGGCATAAAGACCGAGCTCTAGCTCGGTAGCATCTAAGACTGAGCTCTAGCTCGGCAGCATCTAAGACCAAGTTCCAGCTCAGAACTACCAAGACCAAACCCTAGTTTGGAAACTTAAAGACCTTATCATCTAAGGCATAAAGACCGAGCTCCGGCTCGGCACCATCAAAACCAAATCCAGGTTTGACATCTCAAATACCGTCCAAGGCATCAAGCTTGAGCTTTAGCCCGACATTGCTGCTGCCCAAGTCTAGGCATAATGCTTCGCTATACTATGATGCACAATGCTTCACTATACTATGATACATAAGATCAAATCAAGCTCAACTAAATAATGGAACTACCTTACATAAATGGAAGAGGCATAAGGAATGAAGAAAAAGTATTTTTTTTCATTAATGACGGAGGGAAGAAACCCTCAAGAATTACATCAACTCCCAAATAGGATTTTTACAAAAAAAGAAAAAAAAAGGGAAGAAGATTACATCACTCTAGCAATGGGGAAAAGGGAAAAGACAACATCAGTATTGTAGAAGTTTTGGGGGGACTGGTTTAAGAGGAAGAGAGGTGGTTCACTTGGTTGCTTTAGGGTCAGCTTAAGTCACCTCTTCACTAACCTCGGCCTGATCGGCGAGCTGCACTTAAGGAGCTGGGGTAGGAGCGTGCTGCTCATATTTAGAAAAGTCAAAATCTGGCTTCTTGCCAAGGACGAACTGAGTAGCGTCTTCCAAGCCGACCTGAAATGAAGAGACATACATCAACTAGCCATTTTTGACCAACTTCAGGGTTCAACCACCTCTCAGCAGCGACCTCATCGTTTGCCGCCAGCTCGACCTGATGCTTCTTATCCAGCTCAGAAATCTTAGCTGAAAGTTCAGCTTCTTTCCTTTTGCTGGCCTCATGAGCCTCAGCCAGCTCACTCTGGAGTGCGTCCTTCTCCTTGACAAGGCTGCTATTGATCCTGAGCTACTTAACGACCTCACGCTCCAGCTCGCCAGCTCTCTCCTCGTTGTCTCTTGCTTTTTGCTCCTTAGATCGAGCCTTTTTCTTCTCACTCTCCAGCTGACCCGTGGCCATCTGGAGCTCCCCTTGGAGACACTTTACCTCATTGTTAGCCTTGGCACGACCAACGGCCATGTTCTTGAACCGTTGAACAACGTCAACCATAAGAGCAAAACCCTGCAAGGATCCAATAGAGTTATGAATACTTGAAACTCCAGCAAGCACAAAGAATGAGAGGAGGAGAATACTTACTTCGCCCATCCGGGCGTAGACCTGTTCTGAGAAGTCAATGTCAAATAATTTCCTCACACGGGCAATGTCCCTCTTGGGATGGCTACGACGGCACCAAACCCAAGCTGCAATGGGTTCCAGCACGGTGCCGTTCTCCAATAGGTCCACCCAGGAATCCATGAGCTGCTTTCCCATCCGGGACACCTTGGGAGGGTTGCCCTACTGCACCTCCTCCACAGGTGAACACCTCCTCTTTTGGTCATCGGTGCCTGCCCTTGCTTGATTAGGCTTGTCGGTCTACCCCGGTGCCTTCTCCCCAGAGCCCACTGGCTCCTTGCCTTTCATAGAGCACGGAGTCCCGTGCCAAGCTGAATATTGGATTGGGGGGAATCTCCTTCCCTAGCTTACCCCCAATAATGAGCGGTGAGGCCTTGTTACCCACACCAGGGAGAGGGGTGACCTTTGCACGAAGGTTAGCGCTAGCCACTGCCTTGCCCTTGTCGACAGTCTTCTTGGTGACCTACTCGGCTGCCTCCTTCTTCCTTGCCTCCGCTGCCGTCGCGGTAAGGGATTTTTTGTCGAAATTCACATTAACCACTGCAAAGCAAGGAAAAACCAAGCTGAATTAGTATTAAAATCAAGCTGTAGGAAAACCGAGCTGAACTACTATGAACCAGACTCAATCGAACCCTCACCAGGGACTTCACTCAGCTCCCACTCTCGGAGGAAGTCTTCATCCTGCAGCATTCGAACATCCATTGTCTCCCCACCCAAACACATCTGATATGTTTGGAGGTCAGCTGGGGAGAGCTTGGGAGCTTGGTTCAGCATGGAGAGGGTGGGCTTTACCCAGCTGCTCTTGAAGGGGTTCCCCTCCATCGCCACATACTTCCACTTCTTCATCGAGGAAGGCATGTTGAGGAACATCTTCAAGTCATTGTAAGGACTGTCTCTGTCCCTTTTGGTGAAGTAGTACCACCCTGAGGTGTGTCTCTTCGCCAAAAACATCTTCTAGAATAAGTCCAGTGTCACGGTCTGGCCCAGCTTCAAGACAAACACCTCAAAGCTAAGAATAGTCCCCCAAGAGTTTGAAGTCAGCTGGTTAAGAGCAAGGCACCAGTGCTCAAAAACTGAGCTAACCAGCTCAGGCACTGGGATCCTAAGCCCGCTATGAAAAGTGACATCGTAAAGGGTGACCTCGTCCCCAGAGGCATCCACACATTCATCCTTATCTGGGACATGCATCACCACGTAATCTAGGATGCCATATCGACTCTGGATCAGGTCTAGAACCTTTGGCATCAGGATGCTCAGGGTATTGACCGTGGTTTTCTTCTCTCTAGAGGAGGAAGTAGAGCCTTCCCCCTCAGACTCTGCTAGGCCAGCATCAAGGACTTCAGCACCCGATGGGCCTACAACTAAAGTTCTTATTGCCGCTGCACTGGGGGACTAAGCTAGGATAATCGAGCTAGCATCATCGCTGGTCGAGATGGTCTCAGGTGAGATGACCTCCAGTTCTTGCTACTGCTCGAGCCTGAGCTACTGCCAGAACCGGAGTTATCATCGGAACCCTGACTGCTGGAAGTATTGCCATTGGAGGACGAAAGATTAGGAATGAGGCACTCGGGGTGATTTTCCCCAGGTCTCATGGTCGTCAAGGGGGTCTAGTTGGGCGAGTCTGGATTACGCTTATCGAGATCTCTAGGACTAACGCTAGGGTACACGGAGGGCTAAGCAGATGATCAACGAGTTACAACCATAATGTAATTTTACTTATTTGTTGTGGGGATGAACTTAGAAAATGAGTTTAAAAAATACGAGCTAGTAAGGACGAGAAAGAAGGAGAACGCTGTTCATGACACCGGGTTGCTCAGAGACTCTGTGGATGTCCGCGCTGAAGACAGGAGTGAGCTGAGCTGACTTTATTGCAAGATCAAGTGATAAGATTTCTAAAAAAAAAACGTATCCCATTTATAGGAGAAGGTGGTGGAGAACGGACGGATGGATCTGGATGAGATCAACGGTGAGCCCAAGTAGTCTCTTCACCTGCCCGAAGTGAATTTACGGCTCTGAGACATGTGGTAGAACCTACGCGTTTCATACTGAGCGAATGGTGCATGATAAAAAATTTAACCCCATTAAATGCTCTAGCTGTCCGAACCGAACTACTGGAGCGGGGCACTGGTGATGAGGGCATTTCTCCCTAACCATGGCGCGGTCAAGGAGCCAACTAATGAATGCTGCATTGCTACCCTAGCCCTTAACTGCCCGAGCTGTCACCTCGGCATCTCATCTGACCATGCTTTCTCCTCGGCTCTCTATTAGCTCGAGTTGCCACCTCGGCCCTCATCTGGCCGTGTTGTCACTTCGACATCTCATCTGACCATGCTGCCGCCTCGATCCTCTATCAGCTTGAGCTTCCACCTTGGCCCTCCATCAGCCCAAACTGCCACCTCGGTCCTAATCTGGCCGTGTTGCCACCTTGGCCCTCCATTAGCCCGAGCTACCACCTCAGCCCTCATTTGGCCATGCTGTCATCTCGGTCCTCCATCAGCCTGAGCTGCCACTTCGGTCCTTATCTGGCCATGCTACCCCCTCGGCCCTCATCTGGCCGTGCTGCCACCTAGGCCCTCCATCAGCCCGAGCTGCCACCTTAGTCCTCTATCAGCACGAGCTGCCACCTTGGCCCTCATCTGGTCATGCTGCCACCTCGGCCCAACATTAAGAAGCAAGGTTCCCAGAAACGTGCTCTCGTCCACTCCTACATTCAAGAAACATAATCTCTGATCACAAGGACATGACTCTATCCACTACACGTCACCAAAGGCATCCACTTCTCCCATGTTGGCAATTCTGAGATAAGAGGAGAATATTCCCTTAGTATACCCTAGGATCTAGAATATTCCCAGCATCAGAGAGTTGTCCATTTCCAGGACTCCACACCTAGTAGGACTCTCCATGAACTTCCCCCTTTATCCATTCCATCAGTGGCCTATAAATATCAAGGTAAGCCTCCATTGAAGGGGATCGATCACTTCTTTTTTGATTGAAAACTCTCTTGAGTATCTGCTATGGAAAGATCTTACTTAGGCATCAGAGAGTCCCTCATCGGGTCAGCCCAGTTCTCCCCTGTCTTCCCTTCCGTGCAAGTCGGCTAGAGCATCTGGAACTGCAAGTAAGGGTGTCAAATTGGAACCGAAACCGAAAATTTAATCCATATCTGGACCGAATACCCTGAACCAAATCCAACCCATTATAATATGGTTAAATCCTGGATTTGAAATAAGTATTTATAATTCGATTCGGTCCGGATCTGGATTTATGCCAAGAATCGGTTGTTCTAACCGAAACCGGACCGGATAACTTAATGTCTACCTTTTCCTCTTTAACTAAAAACTTGATGTTACTTATATGGAAACCCGATATATTCAATCACCAAAATAATAAATCATCCTATAGAGTTTCAATTATGGTCCAACTCTAAAATCCTCTTTTTTTTTTTTTATAAGTATTTATTGCATTGAGACTCATGAATCGTGAGTTAAACAATCTACTTAATTGTAACTCTTCAAGTTTGAAGTATTTTGTTCTTCCTTTTCTTTGGATACTGTGTTTTAAAGTAGTGGAATTAACGATATTAGAAGTTTAATAGATGATCGATAGTATGATTTTTTTTTTCATTCTTTTGTTGAGGAAGACCAATAACATAGAGAATAAACATTTATATTTTGTCTTCTAAATAGTAGTTGCATAAAAAAATCGAATTTAAAATTGGATACTGGAACCAAATAAGAACAGAATACAAAATCCAAATGGGAACTAGAACCGAACCGGAACCGGATAGGTCGGTACGAGTACCAATTTTCAGAACCATGATGGGACTTGGTCCGGTTCTGGATCACAATAACACTCCTTGGAACCGAAACCAAAACCGGACCGAATACCTGGTTCCGGACCGATTGACACCCTTAACTGCAAGGAAGATCACCCGGTCAATTTTTATCACAATAGGAACAAACACAAAGTGAATCATTTAGGCTTACAGGATGCGGTTACGAAGTGAAAGAGTGGTTTTGCCTCTAGCACGTTATGATGGGTCTTCGCGTCCTCAATCGGCAATGGTAGTGGGAGTCCAAACCCATCCACACATTCAGGCACAACCTGTTACTGGACAAGCATCGTTAGCACCGATAGAGGGACCCATACCAACGCCGCCACTAGTAACAGAGGCAACAAGACCCCTAGCCCCACCACCTCTGGTGGTTATAGCTATAGGCCCCATGCCACCACCACTACCAGTGGGTTCAAATCCTGAGGCCCAAGCAGGCAATGCTCAAATTCAAGATTTATAGATGTAGATGCTCGAACAAAATAATATAGTCATGAGTTTCATAAGGCAATTCGGCTCGACCTTGCTGACGACACCCGTTCCACCGGTGGCCCCGTGCTTACCAAAATCAGCCTTGATGCGCATCGAACTGGATTATCAAGCCCACATAGACGCCGATTAATGCGTGAGCCATGCCAAAATAATCCCAAGAAGCGAACCGGCCTGCACGATCTCAAGTAGGATCAAGAAGGAACAACGTGGCCCAGCTAGAGGCCTCTATTCACCAGACGAGGTGCTCGACCCATGTAGCAGAGCAATCTCCTCCACATGGTGAGGTGATCCGTGGGTGCAGCAGAAGGACTCATTCCCATATAGAATGAAGAAGCAACACATCGACGCAGAAAGCTGCAGTCATCACATGAGGGAGGAGGTCTGATCGTGGGATCGAGATGACCATACGGAGCAATGACCCCACGCCCAGAGTCCAGTTTGAACCAATCATAAGGTTTGTGAAGACGAACCGAGGCTGAGGCAGAGTGATAGAGCCTAAATTAAATTTCCAAAGCCATGTGAGAAAGTAGATGGTCTTAAAAGCCAACATTAGAATTGGATTTCACATGATGCACAACACCTTATCAAATGAACTAATGAATCCAGTCCTTTTATGGAGTTTCTGAATGCCCACTTTCTTGATGTACGATGGAACGACCGACCTGTTAGATCACTTATAGTACTATAGTTCAGTGATCACCGTATATGGAAAATTGGATGCAACCCTCTGTCGTGCATTTGTAGCCTCCTTGAAAGACACAACCATCATGTGGATGTCCAACCTGAGGCCAAAGTCGATCCAGAACTATGACGAGCTCACCAAAGCGTTCCTTACAAGATTTCAAGCCAACATTAGGTAGAAACAGACACCTACCAATGTGATGAATATAAGGACAGAAAACGAGTGAGCCCATCAGGGATTTCCTTACACGGTTCATCAAAGTGACACTGGAAGTGAAAATTTTCTGGGAGTGGCTTACAGTTCCTTGTGCAATGCTATCACCCATCCTGAGCTGGTTCGGTCCACGACCCTTGACTTGTCAAAAACCATGGCAAAACTGCTCCATAGGTGTAACTAGTACGCTAATTTGGATGATGTGTTGGATGTTATGGGGATCATTGACAAACCAGAGCAGGTTGAAAAGGGAAAAAAGAGGCCCCAACAACCAAGGGATGATAATCGAGACCAGAAGAAAACCAAGGCAGACCGCCTTGCGGAGAAGATTGACAATTCAGACCAATATGAGCTAGATAGGTCCAGGACAAGTATATTGCTGAAGATACAGGATCAAAATTTTTTCTGCTGGCCAAGATTGATGTTTTCCATGCCCAAGGAGAGAAATCCCAATAAATACTGTAAATTTCACAAAGATCATGAGTATGACACAAAGAATTTCAAGGCATTGAAAAGAGAGATTGATGAATTAATTAAGGAAGGATACCTCAACAAATAACTCAGCAGAAACTCAAAGAAAACTACCTTGCTCGGTGTTTGAGTCTTCGTTAATCAGTTTTATGAGTTGGAGGTACACGTCTTATATGGACCTTCAAAGGTGGAAGTGTGCTCCAACTCTAATACAAAAGAGACAGTTACAATAGGACTCTGATATCACATGTGATAGTTACAATAGGACTCTGATATCACATGTGACAGTTACAATATGACTCTGATATCCTAAGAGAGAGACTTCGTGTTGCTATCCAATGAGACTCCTATTTTGTAGGAGAGGTTTTTAAGGTAGAGGAGGACTCTAACTATGTTGATACACCCCCTCAAGGTGGGAATTTGAACGGTCGAATTCGTAGCTTGTCCTGGAGAAAAGTGAACCGTTTTGAACTGAGAGGCTTGGTGAGGATATCAGCTATTTGATCATTTGTGGAGATGAATTGCACCTGAAGCTCCTTGGAGGCAACCTTGTCCCGAACAAAATGAAAATCTATTTCAACATGTTTTGTACATGCATGAAACACAGGATTGACTGAGAGATAAGTGGCACCAATATTGTCACACTAGAGGATTGGCACTGTGGGGATAGGAATGCTCAGTTCAGCAAAGAGAGAGCGGAGCCAGGTGAGTTCTGCACAAGCATCAGCGACAGCCTTGTACTCTGATTCAGTAGAAAAGCGTACAACCGTTTTCTGCTTTTTAGATGCCCAAGAGATTAAATTGGGACCCATGTAGATGGCATAGCCGCTTGTCGACTTCGAGTCAGCATTATCACCAGCCCAGTCAGCATCAGAGAATGCCTGAAGTTGAAGAGAATCGGACCTAGAGATGAACAACCTTTGGTCGTTTGTGCCCTGGAGATAACAGAGGATTCTTTTGACCAGGGTCCAATGGTCCTTCGAGGGAGTATGCATAAACTGGCAGGCTCGATTGACAGAGTATGCTACATCAGGTCTAGTGAGAGTGATGTATTGGAGAGCACCTACAATGGATCGATACCTTGTGGGATCCGAGAGAAGGACACCCCCTGAGGAAGAGGCTACAGAGGTGGTGGCCATGGGCGTGGTAACAGGTTTACAGTCAGTCATTCCAGCACGTTGAAGAAGATCAGAGATGTAGCGTGCTTGAGAGAGAAGGACACCACCATGCTGATAGAGAACCTCAACACCAAAGAAGAAACTGAGGTGACCAAGGTCTTTGATAGAGAATTCTACAGCAAGTTGTTGGAGGAGGGAGGTGACATGAGACAGCTGGTTGCCTGTAACCAGAATATCGTCAACATAGACAAGTACATATGTTATGACGGAGCCCTGCATATAGATGAACAGAGATGTGTCGATTTGGGAGGATAAAAAATCAGAGCGAGTCAGAGACTCAGAGAGCTTGTGGAACCAAGCCCGAGGGACCTGCTTGACCCCATAAAGAGATTTGTGGAGCTTGCAAACATGAGAAGGGCTTAGGGAGTCTTCAAAACCCTGGGGTTGAGCCATGAATACCTCTTCTGACAGAAGTCCATGAAGGAATGCATTCTGAACATCGAGCTGACGGACATCCCAATTCTTTGAAATGGCCAAGGATAGAACCGTCCTTATAGTCGTGGGCTTGATTACTGGACTGAATGTCTCATGATAATCAAGGCCAGGTTGCTGATGAAACCCTTTTGCTACCAATCGAGCCTTATAGCATTCAAGGGAACCGTCAGCTTTACGCTTGATGCGGTAGACCCACTTGCATCCAACCAAGTTCATGGAATCTCTGTAAGGCACAAGAGACCAAGTACCATTACGTAATAAAGAATTAAATTCATCAGACATAGCAGAGTGCCAGTTGGGGTCTTTGTGGGCTTGGGAGAAGCATGTAGGCTTAGTGGGTTGGTGTATTGAAATAGTGGAGAGGGTCAATGGGTT
>NW_024870537.1:271049-299554 GCF_013358625.1 Macadamia integrifolia | reverse complement strand
TGAAGGAGAGAGGGTGGCGTGGTGAGGGGGGTATTAGCTTGGTGGAGCTTGTATGGCTACTGATACCATGTTGAATTGAGTCTTCATTAATCAGTTTTATGAGTTGGAGGTACACGTCTTATATAGACCTTCAAAAGTGGAAGTGTACTCCAACTCTAATACAAAAGTGACAGTTACAATAGGACTCTGATATCACATGTGATAGTTACAATATGACTCTGATATCACATGTGACAGTTACAATAGGACTCTGATATCCTAAGAGAGAGACTTCGTGTTGCTGTCCAATGAGACTCCTATTTTGTAGGAGAGGTTTTTGAGGTAGAGGAGGACTCTAACTGTGTTGATACTCGGGATTAGGCCGGGCCAAGCCAATCATAGGATGAACCCCGAAAAGGTGATTCAGGAGAGGCTCGTCTCGTTACCAATAACAAATGGCCTATAGACTTGGCCATTCTGACGATCTTAGGAGGACCAAGTGTAGAGTCGGTCAGAAAAGCCAAGGCACATGCTTGGTTTGTCTGTACAATGGAGCAACCAGTAAAGATAGCCCGAGCCAACCCAGTGATCTCATTCTCAGATGCGGACCTGGAGGCTTGAATTGGCCATCTAATGATGCACTCGTAGTCCAATTGATCTTCGTTAATTGACCATTTCATAAAGTTCTAGTGGACACTAGAGCCTCTGTTGATCTTACGTCATATGAGGCATACCGGAAGTTAATAATTCATGAAATGAGAGCATATCACTGCATTACCAATTTCAGATATAGCATAAAACCCTAAAATACCCAAATCTCGGTAATATTAGGGAATCAACAAGCATTATCCAAAACTGTTAGCCATCTAAATAAATGAAAGAAAAGAGATAGAACATGTTTGAGTAAAATGGAGCAAAGAGACTGGTAGGGCAATAATGAGCAGTTTGGAGCAGAGATCTGAGTCATAACAAAGATAAGGAGTTGTTATTCAGATGTAGGTGAGATTTTGTGAAGGTAGATAGCAAGATCGAGCTTCGTCTCTAAGGAAGAAAGCATGGTCGAGTAAAGATCTAGTTTTGAGCAAAGAGGAGCAGAGATATAGGGCAGTGTCTTTGTTGGAGTTGACAGCAAGGTCGAGAGGCAAGGCACGGTGATCAGAGTGAAGGGATGACCGACCTAGCAGCTCTGATCAACGAACATGAGTGAGCTCTAGTTGTATTGGTGTTCTCCCTTGTCCAAGATGAATATGGCAAAAATTAGGTTGAGATTAGTGAGATAGTAGAAACTATTGGGGTTTTTTAGGATGACTTTGGGGTTTTAATTCCCCAAAGCTCATGTTCAGATGAGGTAACATGGGTCGAGGTGTTACCCAATTCTACTCTTGGGTTGACTTTTTTAATTGTTCATTACTTGGTAACAGAAATCACATGTTCGTTACTAAACACTTTTTTGACCATTTTTGTTCCCATATGGAATAAAGAACAAGAAAGATTATTCCAGGAGAGATACTAAGGGGCCGTGTGATAACACTCTGGGAGAATGTTTCTGGTGTTCTTCTATTCTGCGGGAATGCAAATAGAACAGAAATATGTTTGGCACGTCCGGTTCATTTTTGTATTCCCCCGGAATGAACCAATGAAAAAGAATGACTAAAGAATACATTGCAAGAGTACAAAAAAGTTACTTTTCTATTCTTTTAAGTTTCTTTTACAAACTTAAAAGAACAAAACCATTCAAAACCCCACAACCCATTCTCTGCAACTCACGATCAAAAACCCCCTCGTCACTTCCCTGCAACCAGTTCTCACTTTCTCGATCGTCGCTTCCCTGCAACGGTCGGTCTCTCTCGATCGCCGCTTCCCTGTCTCTCTTGGTTGCTGATTCCCTACCCCTCTCGGTTGCCCCATCCTTGCCTCTCTCTCGGTCACCGCTTCCCTGCCTCTCTCTCGGTCGCAGGTTGGTCGCTGCTTCCCTGCAACTCTCTCGGTCGTCGATTTAGTCATTGTTATGAGTTAAGCAACTTTTTTGGTGGCATGGCTCCTGATTACCTACTTGTAGAGTAAAATACTTGGGCCTTGGCATGAATATCCAATCCGCTATGTCTTTTAGTTTGGAACGATCAAAATGTTCCACACATGATCATATCAATATCCATTCAATTCTCAGTTTCTTACTTTATTCATTTATTTTTAAACCCACACAGGGTTTTGGCCCTTCTTGTAAACCCTGGCAGTGAAATAGGATAAATATTTCCGGTCCATCTCTTTTCATAAAGGAAAATTTTGTGTCGGGGAGTCCATAAATCTTTACTTTGGACAAAACAACATGCACTGAAAAATGATGAACAAAGCCTTCCTGAAGTGTTCTTGAACTTATTATTGCATTCATGGACTTTGGTTAAAGCTATGATTCAGTATGCAGACAAAAACTTTGGCTGACCCTGCCCCAGCCCCAGCTTCAGCCTGGTACAGTAGCAGCTTCATTTGCAATGCCCCAATTATTGAATCAGTGGGAGACCACAAAATTTTTTAAGAAAAGGGGCCAAGGATTCCAGTCTGGGGATAGGTTCAGATGGTACCAGCCAATCCACCAATACAAGATCAATATCCCCAATTCCACCACCACCCCCAAAAAAAACCTCAGCCAATGTTGAATTGGGTGATCCAGGTTGGGATCAGACTCCATTGATACAATCTGGGATCCTGACTTCTAAAAAGAAAAGCAGCTTGATGCCTATTTTTCTATAATTCTAAAACCCTTAAGGAGGTTAGATGTATGTGCCATAGATGGGATGGAAATGATATTCATAGCAAGAGCATATAATGATTTCTATTACAGTTCTTGCATTTTATTTTTAAGCCAGCCTATTTGGAAGATTTACAATAATCAACCTCACTTCCCACTTGGACGGGTTAAAGAGTTTCTGCTGGAGCCTTGTCATTGAAGTTGCTCTGGTATTTTTCATTTTGCATGGCTTTAATTGTACGAAATTTTAGATTCTTTATCTTTGCAGCTTTTACTTTCTGTCATGATTGACGGAGATGAAGTTTTTATAATGACAGATTGTAATTGGGATATATTGGATGCTTCCGGCTATTTTGCAATTATTGATTTCATTGTTCAAAAGTGAATTTTCATTATTGTACTATCCAGGAATAGAAGTGTTTGTCAAACACTGTTTCTGTTCTTTTCCTGTTCTAAGGACATTTCTGAAATAGTTTTACCCAATGCTGTTTCTATTCTTCCAGAATGTCTTCACAACATGGAATCGAAAAAGAACACTTCTGTAAAAGAACACTCCCCAGGAATAGAAGTGTTATCAAACGGCCCCTAAACAGGCTCGAACTGATTCCCGTTCTTAATTGCTATAAAGAAGAATACACCATTGAATTAAAGCCCAACTAAATTAAAGTATTTTTTCCCATTTATTGTACCCATACGCATAAATCTACTATGAAATTAGATTAAACTCTAATAACATATAAACCTTTGGAATCAGTGACCCATTTTAACATGAGATTGCATGACTCAAGTATTCATGCATGCTGGCCCTTGCCTATCAGTAGGGGGTTGTGGCTATTTCGGGCAGTAGCCCAATTTTTCCAACATTCTTTTAACATCAAGAATGTTAGAATTCTTCAACTTGCAAGAACTTATCGTACTTCCGTCGTTCCAGTTTCATTCCAAAAAAAAAATAAAAAAAGGCATTTTGACATAAAAACTGAAATTTCCATTTTTAACACAAAACGTTATTGTTTCTGGAAGAAAAGCATTACCAAACGCAGCCCAAAAATTTGAAATATATATATATATATATATTGTGAAATAAAAAAATTGCTTGAAACCTACCGTTGTTAGTCTGGTCTTAATGGTTGAATAAACATACCGTTTTACCCTTATAAGTTATTTAGGCTTGTTAAATAAGAGAAACTGACATGGTTCGCTATCCAATCTATTAGTTTTGAGAGAATATCTGGTAAGAAGAAGCAGTAGAGTTTCTAAAATATGTTATTAAATTGTAATTTTCTTTTATTCCATATTGATTACCTTTAATTGTTTCTCTGTAGTTCTGTTCTATTAAGACCTACTTGGTTTTTCTTTTGTTAGAGGTCTATTTTGTTGAATAGCCTATCTTAAGCTGACATCTCAATGCCTTGCTTAGAGCCGAAATTGAATCCTAGGCTTCACTTGTTACCATTTTACACTCTATAGGAAACAAAATTTCAACAAAACCCTAAATCTGTTTGGGTGGTTGAGAGGGTTGCAGGGGTGGAGAAGCATATGATGAGGTGGCAACGACAGTGGTTGCTTGGGTGTGTCAGGCAAGGAGAGAGAGAGAGAGAGAGAGAGAGAGAGAGAGAGAGAGAGTAGCGGCTATTGAGAAAGAGAAATGCAAAGTCGTTCATGTTTAGAGGTTGAAGACAACCTCAACAAGAGATGAAAGGGAAGACATCTTCCTTGGTTTTAGTTAATGGGTATTTACACTACCCTTAAGGAGTAGCTTGGGCATTTAGGATTTTTCCCACCCATGACGTTATCACTAAACGGTGACTGACTAATAGATAAAGACTAATTGTAATAAATTTTAAATGCAAGAGGGGTTCAAGTAATTTTTTGAACTTTTGGGGTTTTAAGCAATCTAGGCATAATATGGGGGTGTCCAAATAATTTATTTGGGAGAGAATTCTCTAAAAGAAAGCGGCATAGGGAAGCACAAGGATTGCAGCCTACAAGCCTGCAACCAAATCACTTGGTGCATAAGAGGGTATCGAAATCCTTTCCTTTTCCTTTTTTATTTTTTTGACAGATTTGAGGTTTGACCTATCCAACATGGTTCTAATTATCGGTACTGGATTGATTAAATATGCCGATTTGTATTAGTATTGGCTGAGACCTTTTCTGATATCTGGCCAATCTGGTATCAAGTATTGTTATCAGAATAGAGATAGAATCTTGGATCAAGTATTGGTATAAAAAAAGGGGTAAAATTTGGGATCAAGTATTAGTATCGGCAATTGGCTCTACTCTACCTTGCTTTCTGATCAATGTCGTATGCTCTGGTGTAGCATACATATAGAACTATTCACCTGTAGGATATCTGGATTAGAGCTGGGGTAAAATCCTTAAATAAACCTATTAATTAATATGGGTCGGACAGGGTTCTGATCTGGTTCCTTCGTGGGTCGCCCACTTGGGGTAATGATAGACCCACTAGGATTAGGAACCCTAGCAAGCCAATTCTCTATAAATAAGAGGGTTTTGGCCACAAAACCAATTAGGGTTTTGACCTAATCTCTAAAGCTCTCTCCCTCCCGATTCTCTTCTGTCTCTCCTAATTGAGAGTGTGTGTCTCTAAGGATCTCTATTGTAATCCTTGGATTTGGAGGATGAAAAATTGCCTAACAATTGCCTAGCGAGATCGTTGTAACCTTTCGTTCATCGTTGTTCATGCAGATCAAAGCGTGGTGCAACCTGATCCATTCCACTATGAGGAAAGCTATACTAAAGTAATCCCCGATAGCCATTTACTTTTTGTTTTAACATTGGTATTAGAGCTGTGTTATTGGTTGTGCTGCGTTTTCTCACGCATCATTGCATATTTCCGCACCTCGTTGTGCTTGGTTGCGATCGCACTTCACTAAAAACCTTAAATTCCTTCGCTTGTGCTTTGTGCGCATAGCACCCACTGTGGCTGTTGCCGCTCCCCTCGCAATAGCACATGGCTATTGCCACATCCCTTGGCCAGCCTTTGTGGCTACCATAGACCACCTGTAAGTATAGTAATTAAAAGGTGATTTAAATTGCCTGATTATTAGTTGCAAATTGATCATCGGTAGAAAGACTACTGTCGGTTATTGTACGAGCAGACATAATGAAAGGTGGGTGTTGTTCGGCCAATTTTTTTAAAAATAAATCGATGATCATTCTGGTTTAGGGTTCCTTTAGCGGAGACGTGGAGTATGTGGGAAATAAGTAGGGAAGACAATATTTAAAAGAAAATATAGTAACGCTACTTCTGTGTGGGAAGTAGGTAGGGAAGATAATATTTAAAAAGAAAATATAGTGATGTTGCTTCCAAAAAGTGTAAAGTGAGAAGAAAGTTTTGCTTAATAAAGAAAAAGAAGAAGACGGTGTCATTCTCTTCTTTTAAAGAGATTTTATATTATTGGCTGTACCATGTTAAAGGTGGATTAAATCGGTTTGATCTTATTCAATCCCGATTATTCCCGATTAATGGCCAATACCATTTCAACTTATTGGTATATATATATATATATATAGATAATGTAATTTAGGGCTTGGGTTTGTATAACCCTATCTAAAATTATGTTTTTGCCCTTAATGACTTAGGTCAAAGGGAGGGTAATTTCTTAGATGATTTATTTGAAACTGTTTGTTGATATGATGATGCATATTTATGTTGTTTGCTTCATATTATTGGATCTATTAGCATGACTCGAACATACGACCTTCACATTATTAGGCCAGACATATTATTACTTTGAAATGTATTTTAGCATGTATATGTGTATATATTGACAAATCATCATACCCTCTCATGACAGTTTTTGATTTGAGACTTTTTTCACTTGTTGGGATGCACAGTCGATCTCCACCCACTGACCCATGGTTGTTTATTATTTTTTTGGGTTGGAGATCATAATTGGTATTTGATTTAAGTGGAGATGTCCATAAATGTACATTAGAGGTAGTCTTCGTGCATGATGTAAAGTGTGGCACTCCCTACTCAGTAGATAGAGGTAGTCTTCGTGCATGATGTAAAGTGTGACACTCCCTACTCAGTAGATTGATGTAGTCGGATTTTTAAAGGATGTAATTTTTTTTTTAGGACATTGTAATTAATTTTTTAGAAGCCTTGCAAAGGGAAAGCGTTTTGCACTACATATCATACACTTACACTACCTTGACATGCCACTTTAAGTACTAATGAGGTTCCTATGTGGGACTCATAAGCACCCGTTTGTATGACATAATTTTATGGATTGGAGATACCCAATTCTTCGTATAATTATTCAAAATTAATTAAAATTATATATCCCTGACCCACACATGTGAGACTTGATTATGAGCTTAGCGAAAATTTTGGTCTTACCGTGTGTAGTAAGGAACCATTAATTCTAATTAGGATTTCTAGAATAAATTCTTAATGTGTACCCAATGTTTACCTTGCACATTTTTTGTTTGTAGTGATATGGCCACTAATCATGTTGTTATGGACCTCACCAAGGGTGAAAAATTGACTGGACGCAACTATGACATGTGCCATTAAAGATTCAATATTTGCTCAATGAGCAAAACTATCTTGAGTATTTGACAATGTTATGGACAAACCCGCTGAGGGTACTACCGGTCAGTACTGTCGTAATATAAAAGCCTATAATCAGTGGGTGAATAAAGATTGTAGTACATGCTTTATTATGTTAAATGCCACGAATAATGAGTTGATTGGTGATTATGAGAAACACACCACAGCTAAATCCATGTGAGACCAGCTAAACATTGACTTTGGAGGTACATCTACTACAAGGTTAAGGGGTATGACCTTGAAGTTTGAGATGTATAAGATGGATCCTAAGCACACTATGCATAAACACCTTAGGGTGGTCAAGAACATAGTTCAAAAATTGAAAGATGTTGTGACCACTCTTACTGATGAGCAGCAGGTTCAAGCTGTCGCTAGGACACTACCTAGTTATTGGAGCCCCATAAAACATGTTCTCACACACAATGACAATATTATAAATTTTACTGATATTGCACAACATGTGGAACTTGAGGCGGAGTGCCCAGAGACAAATCGTGTAACTTCCCTAGTCACCCAGGGAGGCAAGGGAAAAAGACAAGGTAACCCAAGAAATCAAGGTATGGCTCAGAACCAGGCACCAAAAGAAGGCAAGTCTGCCAAGTGTAAAAGAGGCAAGCGTGGCGGAAAAAAAAGATTTATCCAAGGTCAAATGCTACAATTGCCAGAAAATGGGGCACTTAGCTCGTGATTGCACTGAGTCGAAGCAGATACCATTTCTATCCCTCTTTCTCTCTCTGTACTTTTTTTATACCCATGTTTTGGTTGCCTATACACAGTCTAATTGAATTGTGGATATATGAGTAATAAAACATATAGCGCGAGATCGAGAGGGGTTTTGTAGATTACCATAAAATCCCAGCTGGATCCCAGAACGTGTTCATGGAGAACAGTGCCAGTGAAGCAGTTCGAGGAGTTGGTACTAATCAACTCAATATGCATATTAGATGCATCTTGCTTCTTCACGATGTGCTTTATGCACTGGATATTCAGCATAATCTACTTTCAATTTCTGCATTATTACCTTTAGGATATTCTTTCCACAATGACAATTGTAGATTAGAGTTTTATTTGAGTGGTACTTTTGTTGGACGTGGATCCTTACTTGATGGGTTTTTTAAATTAGATTTAATTGATTCTGTTTCATCTGTTTCTTATGTAATTAATACATGTGATAATTCTGAATCTATTACATGACATGCTAGATTGTGACACATAGGGCGAGATAGGATGAATAGGTTAGCTAGAGAAGGGATTTTAGGCCCACTCGCTAAAGTCAACCTCCCTGTGTGCGAGCCCTGTCTAGCAAGTAAGGCTCTTCGAAAGCCTTTTGGAAAGATTGTTCGAGCTACCTAGCCTCTAGAACTTGTGCACTCAGATATTTATGGACCTATGAATGTAAAGGCACGTCATGACACCTTATTTTCTCACATTTATTGATGATTATTTACGATACAGTTATGTGTATCTGATCACTCATCGCTATGAGGCATTAGATTGCTTCAAATGCTTCATGGAAGAGATTGAGAATTAATCAAGTAAGACATTAAAAACTCTATGCATTGATCAAGGATGCGAGTATCTATCTGACCAGTTTAAAGAACTGTGTGAGGAGAAGGGGATTCGTAAGAAATTAACCATTTCTTGCACTTCACAGAAAAATGGTGTAGCAGAGAGGAAAAATATGACACTTTTAGATATGGTTAGGTCGATGATGATGCAAGTCAACCTCCATTTATCTTTCTGGGGGGATGCTCTTTTGACTGCTGCCTACATCCTTAACTGAGTGCCTTCACAGTCAGTTCCTTCGACACCCTATGAATTATGGAAGGGTGCAAAGCCAAATTTAGGGCTTATGCAATTATAAGGATCAACAGGTTATGTTCGCATCACCTCCTATAAGTTTGGAAAGCTTGGCCCTAGAGCTAGGAAACACATCTTTATAAGATATTCCGACAGCTCAAAGGATTATGTTATATACGGTGAACACCCTGAAGGAGGAATGACTGAGATAGAGTCAAGGGATATCAACTTTATTGAGATATATTTTCCTAGCATTGGTGTCACCAGTAGGGATCTCGACCTCTTTGAGATAGAGGACGAGGAAAGCATCTCACCTATTCTTATTGAGGGTGGAGAATTAAATCATCCTATAATCATCAGAGAAAGTGAGATTGTTCATCAACCTAGTGGGAGTGTACCAAGCAATGGAAGTGTACCACTAGATGATTATTAGGATTCCCTCATGCATAAGAGTACTCGTGGGCATATTCCCCATTGTCATTTTGAGACTGAAGGGGAAGCTCTCATTAGTGTTCCAAAAGATGACGATGAGCCCACTTCTTTGCGAGAGTCACCTGCTAAGGATAAGTGGCAAGCTACTATGGTAGATGAACTAAGTTCTATGAGTAAAAACCATGTATGGGAGTTAGTTGACTTACCTCCTCGGCATAAGACCATTGGAAACAAATGGATTTTAAAGTTCAAATGCAAGGCGGATGGTTCAATTGATAAGTACAAGGCACGCCTTGTGGCAAAAGGTTATACTCAAAAGGAGGGTGTAGACTATGATGAGACTTTCTCCCCAGTAGTGAGAATTGCCTCAATTTGCCTCATTCTAGCCATTGTCGCAAAATTGAATTTGAAACTCTTTCAGATGGATGTTAAAATTACATTTCTTAATGGATAACTAGACAAGGAGATCTTTATCGATCAACCAATGGATTTTGAGGCCAAAGGACAAGAGTATAAAGTTTGTTGTCTTAAATGTTCTATATGTGGTCTTAAACAATCATCTAGGTAGTGGTACTTTAGATTTCATCATGTCATTACCTCTATTGGTTTTGAAATAATTGAAGAGGACCATTGTGTCTATGTGAAATGGTCTAAGGGAAGTTTTCTTATTCTATCCTTATATGTTGACGACATTCTATTGGCTGGGAATGACATGAAGATGATTGTCGTTTTTAAAGAGTGGTTGTCCTCTTCTTTTGAGATAAAGGACATGGGTGAAGCCAACTTTGAGTTAGGCATCAAGGTTATTAAGAATCACTCTAGGAATATTCTTCGTTTATCTCAAGAGGCTTACATAAAGAAGATCCTTGAACGATTCCACATGGATAAGTCTAAACCCATGCAGTAACGATAGGTAGTCTGATGTACACGATGATGTGCACGCGTCCAGATATATGTTTCTCAGTTGATATGGTTAGTCGTTACTAGAGTAATCCAGGATCACACCATTAGCAGATAGTGAAAAGAATCTTTCAGTACCTTCGTGGGACCACTGATCTCACCATCACCTATAGTGGTTCAGATTTGAGATTGAGAGGCTATAGTGATGCTGACTGGGCTAATGACAGAGATGAGCATAAATCTACTTTAGGATATACATTTGTCCTATGAAGTGGGGTTGTATATTGGAGTAGCAAGAACCAGACCTGCATCGCCTTATCCACATTGGAGTCTGAGTACATTGTATGCTCGGTGGTTGTTCAGGAGATCGTTTGGCTGAGAAGGTTCCTATAGTGCCTTGGCATTACCCCTCATTCTAGAGATGTGATGCTTGTTCATTGTGATAGTATGGTAGCTTTGGCATTCGTTAAGGACCCCAAGTTCCATAGGAAAGCCATACACATAGATATTAGATATCACTACATTCGAGAAATGGTTGCGTAAGTGGAAGTTGTTTGAAGCATATCTCCACGAGTAGCATGATGGTTGATCCATTGACTAAACTTATTACTCAGGACATTTTTCTTACTCATATTAGGAATCTGGGACTTAGATGTGGATGATTTGTATTTTGAGTTATGACATTTTCTTTAGACATTATTGTTATCACTTTTTGATTTATATATATGAGATATAATTATTTAGGTTGATTTACATGCATACACATTTTCTTTTGTAAATATGTCACCAGGCTTGAATCGACCCAATCGCAAAGGTGTTTCACCTTGGCGTTTAGAAACAACGAGCAAGATGAGCCTAATTCACTTGGCACTTAAAGATAGAGAGTGAGATGAACAGACAACTTTTTATAGTTAAGAGGAGACTTTTTTATGGTCGAACATAGAGATCCCACATATCAGTGTAGCCTACTTATAGCCAAGTGTGAGAACTCAGGCAAACACCATGAGGGCGACTGGGCTGATTTACTCAGGTTAGGTGCTTGAAAGTGTGACTAAACCTAGACTCGTATGGTCTTCTTTTTATTTTATGAGTGGCATGCCCACCTTAGTGGGATTTGCATCATAGCATACATTTCTTATTATATGTCATTTATTTCGATAGTTTGTGAGAGTGACTGAATGGATCCCTTCTTTGTCATTGTGTGAGCCTCTTAGATCAAAATTAAGTTGATCCTATGGATACCCTCTACCTAAGACCATGTCATGAAGAGGATTCCCAATGATGTTACTTTGACGTGTTCCTTAGGATCATGGATGATGTGGTCCAGTAGGACACGATTCGGAAAACAGTTGGAAATAGTCGGATTGAAATGTGGGCTTAGGAAAAAATATTCAAAATTGCACCCTTATTTTGTGGCTTATTGCTTGGGTGACTTGTCATATTTATGTTTCAATATAGTCATAAGCACATTGCATGTTTTAAGGTCAGCAAAGCTCATCATGAGGGATTGAGAATACTGGACTTGGTGTAATTGGATTGTTTAGGGTAACTTAGATTATTTGTGAGTGATGTGCTATGTTGGTTAGATGGAAGCTTGATATAGCACACCTACATTTGTACTATCTTGTTAGGTCGCACATTCCATTTCTTGTATGATGAGACACCTATGATAGAGAGACTTCTAGAATGGACAATTGAGTATGGCCGCCCTATATCGGTGAGTGGGAGATGTTAATTAATATGGGTCATTTTGTGTTTTGATGAGTACAATAATGTGTGAAATCTTGGGGATATAAGTGTACATTTTGCCTCACTTTGGATAGTACTACTTTTATTTTTCTTTTTTTTTTTTTAGTTTTCAAGTCTACAAGAGAAAGTGCTTAAAGTGAATCAAGAACCAGTCCAAAGGTGGGACCCACTCATTGGTACCACATCCTCTCTCCTACAAAATCCTGAAGATTATTTTCTCTCCTTGCCACCTCACAAGATCTTGAAGATGCTATGCAGAGATTCCTTTTTGATTTAATCAAGATTGCAAGATATTGGTGAATATTGTAAGGAAGGAATAGAATTTGTTAATTTTGGAAACAGATTCTCTCTTTCCTCACACAATATCTCAGAGAATGAGGATTTTTACAAAGATTTAATTTTATTTCTTTTTCTTTCTTTTCTTAAAGAAGACTTGTAAAAGGAAGGAGGCAAGAAAAAAACCCTATAAAAGCCCCTTCCTCCCCCCTTCTATTTTCTTATTCCCCTTAATTTATTTTCTAGTTTATGCTTAGTTTTCTTTTCTCTCTCCCTCTCTCACTCTTTAGTTTTAGCTTCTTCTTTATTTTTGCTTTAATCACTTTTGTAATAGTTTTTTATGTCAATTAATGCAAGCACTCTTTTATTCTTATTCAACATTTTATGTTTATGATTTATGCAATTGAGTTTAATTTTTAAAGTTATAGTTCTAGGCTTAGATCTTGGTGACAAGATCACGAGCCGTGGAGCATCTTTTTTTTTTTTCAAGTTCAGTTTTTTTTTTTTCAAGATATGTTTTTTCTAGTACTAGAAATTTCAGATTTGGTTTATTCCAGATCTAGTTTTTAGTACTGGTAGTATCTCAAATCACCCAAGCTTTCAAGTTCAAGCATTGATTCAAGTAAGTAGGCTGCTTCAATAGTCTTCTCTCCCCCCTCTCATTCCCTCTTCTGACTACCCTTTCTTTCTTAATTTAGGATTTTAATTTCAGTCGTTACATTATTGCTATCCCTTTCTCCCAAGGTTCATGTCTAGTGTATGTGTTTGCTTTGCCCCTCCTAGCCATAGAACCATCAATTTTGTAACCCTTATAAGAGTGACTCTCTGGTCAAGTAGGGAAGCTCATATTATGATGCATCCCTCGGGCTAAGTAGAGAAACCTACTTGTGAGTCTCTCTCTAGCTTTCTCCCCTTTCTTTTACTTTATTTTTATTTCAGCATTTTTTTTCTTTATTATTTTTTTTTAAATTGCGTGGGCTGTTTATTTTCAGTTATTTATTTATTTAATTTTAATTGCTTGGCTTGTGTCTTTATATTCTTAGATGACGAATGGTTAAGATATTATTTTAGATACATATGTTTAGGACGGTAATTAGAATTAGATCACAACCATTAATCAGTTCACTTTCGCATTATTAAAAGAAATAAAAAAATAAAGTGGATACTCTCCTTATGTTCGACTTGTAGCTACACTGATCCATACGCTTGCGGTTACATTTTAAATCTCAACAAGTTTTTGGCGCCATTGCCGGGGAGACAGTTCCTTGTTATTTTTCGCTTTCTTTTGGTAAATCGGATTGCTTTGTTTCCTTTGTTTTGTTTTTCCTTTTCTTTTATTGAATTCCTGAGAAGAAGAATTTACAATAATAGTTGTATCGGTGGAGGTCGTCATGCCTCACAATATGATAAAGACAGGTTTCACCCTGTAGCAGTACCTCAGGAATTGACTGAGCAACCCCGAATCCCTACCGGTAAGCTCCCAAAAAACCAAAAGTAGAAAGATCCAACAAGTAGTGACCCTATACGTTTGCTTTCTTTAAAACCCTTCAATATGGGAGACCAACAGCAAAACCCTTCACCTAAATCTCTGAAAGATAGGTTCTACCCTGCTAGAACAGCCCTACCTTCCTGCATAGTTCTACCACAAGCCCAGGGCAATAATTTTGAATTCAAATCTCAATACATCACTATGTTGCCCCACTTCCATGGGTTGACCTCTGAGGATACATACCTATTTCTAAGGGAATTTGAAGAAGTATGTGTTCTAATTATGATCCAACAGCTTTCTGATGATGCTGTTAAGCTTAGGTTTATCACTTTTGCATTGAACGACCAAACTAAGAAGTGGTTGTATAGGTTACCCACAAATTCCATAACCTCATGGGAAAAGTTCACAGTTGTCTTCCTTAAGAAGTTTTTCCCAACTCATAAGACCAATAAGCTTATAAGTGATATTCTTCAGTTTAGGCAAAAGCCTAGTGAGTCATTTCCAAACTTATGGAGAGATTCAAGGATCTACTCTAAGAATTCCCTCACCATGGCCTAGACCTATGACATTTATGTCAAATAATTTATGAGGGTATTGATTACCCAGCTAAACAAATGATTGAGTCTATGTGTCCTGAGGGATTCACATCCTTTACAGATGAAGGAAAGGCATGAGAATTCTTACTTAAGTTAGCTGACAAAACCCATGAGTGGGAATCAACCCAAGAGAGTGAAAGAACCATAGGAGGAAAATAATATTTTGTGGATGGGACAGTAGCCAAGGAAGCCCATTTGGATAGCCTAATCAAGAGAATTGAGGCTATTGTTCCTAGAGAGCCATCATCAGTCAATTTAGTTAAGATTTGTGCTTGGTGCCAGTCCCCTGGACATCTCCTAGAAGAATGCCCCAACACCTCTGAGGGCACTTCTAATGGTAGTGTTAATGCTTTATATCGGAATAATCCATATAGTAATACCTACAATCCAGGATGGAGAAATCACTTAAATTTCTCTTGGAATCAAGGCAACCAAGCAGGGCCTTCCAATTTCTATAATCAAGGTCAACCTAAACTCCAAAGGCCTCCCTTTGCACAATAATTTTTTTCCCAAAATACTTTTCCTAGGTTAAATGTAGGACCTCAAGCTAGTTTTCCTAGGGCCCCTCTCCTATCATCTTATCAGTAACCCCCTGGGCTTACCAACACTGGAGAGGCAAGTAGAATAAGTGACTTGAAAAAAAATATGTCCCTTCTTATGACAAGCCATCAAAATCTTACAAGAAAACTCACTCAAGTTGTCCAAATTATACGTGAGAGGGAGAAAAGAACTTTACCCAGTCAACCAGAGCCTAACCCTAGGCATCATCAGCCTATTAGTTCACAAACATCAACTAATGCACCACTAAATATAGTACAAGGTCAGACCCAACAAGGGCCCTCTAACCAATGTAATGTTGTTTATGCCCTTAGGAGTGGTAGAGAGTACCAATAGAGCGTTACTAAATCTTCCTCATCTATAGCAGCCAAGTATAAGGATCCAGGGAGCCCTACCATATCTTGTGTCATAGGCAACACCTACATTGAGCATGCCTTACTTAACATTGGCGCAAGTGTGAATCTTTTACCTTACCATGTGTACAAGCAACTTGGATTGGAAGAATTGAAAGCCATTGGAACTACTCTTCAGTTGGCAGATAGGTTTGTTAAAATTCCTAAAGGGAAGGTTGAGGATGTCTTACTAAAGGTGGGGGAATTTATTTTCCTTGTTGATTTCATTGTGTTAGATACCAAGCCCTTCTCAACCAAGGATGAGATCCCAATAATTCTAGGAAGACCATTCTTGGCTACCAGTAATGCATTAATTAACTGCCGGAATGGTTTCCTAAGATTATCTTTTGGTAACCAAACTATTGAGTTTAACATGTTTAGGATAGGCAAGCAACCACATATAGAAGAAGAGATTAATATGATTGAGGAATTTCTGGATTTTTCTGATGATTTAATTACCAACTTTGATATTAATTTTGATTCAGAATTCCAAGAGTGTATGGATGAGTTGGATGATGATAGTGAAAATTTCTTTTCTAAAGTCTTGAGTCTTCACACACCTGTGGAGCCCTTAGGACCCCTTTCCAATTCCATTCCCAAACCTTCCATAGTTGAGCCCCCTAAGCTAGATCTTAAAGAGTTGCCATCTAATTTGAGGTATGCTTTCCTAGGGCCTGACCAGACTCTTCCTGTAATAATCTCTTCAAATTTGACTTCTAGCCAGGAAGAGGAGTTACTTAAATTGTTAAAAGATAATAAGAAAGCCTTAGGTTGGACCATAATTGATATCAAGGGTATAAGCCCTTCTATTGTGCAACATCGTATACATCTTATGGAAGATTCCAAACCATCCACGGAACCCCAAAGAAGAGCTAACCCAGTGATGATGGAAGCTATTAAGAAAGAGATCCTAAAGTGCTTAGATCATGGAATAATTTATCCTATTTCTGATAGCCAATGGGTAAGCCCAGTTCACGTAGTGCCTAAGAAGTCTGGTGTAACTGTAGTTCCCAATGCCAATAATGAACTAATTCCAACTCGTGTCCAATCTGGGTGGAGAGTGTGCATAGACTACAGGAAACTTAATGTGGCAACCTAGAAGGACCACTTTCCATTGCCATTAATTGACCAGATGTTAGAGAGGTTAGCTAGACATGAATACTATTGTTTTCTTGATGGATATTTCAGCTATAATCAGATCCCAATTACTTTAGAGGACCAACATAAGACCACTTTTACATGCCCATATGGAATATTTGCTTATAGGCATATGCCCTTTGGACTTTGCAATGCCCCTACTACGTTCCAACGATGCATGATGAGCATATTTTCTGACATGGTCAAAAAATTCTTAGAAGTATTTATGGATGACTTTTCAATTCTTGAGAATTCCTATTCTGAATGTCTTCATCATCTTTCTCTATTTTTGAAAAGGTGCATATCTAAGAATTTAATTTTGAATTGGGAGAAATGCCATTTCATGGTTAAATCTGGTATTGTTTTAGGCCATGTAATATCCAAGGATGGAATTAAGGTAGATAGAGCCAAAGTGGATTTAATTGATAATTTATCACCTCCTCAATCTGTTAAGGACGTCCGATCTTTTCTAGGGCATGCGGGCTTCTACAGAAGGTTTATTAAGAACTTTAGTCAGTTAGCCCAACCTTTCTCTCTCTCTCTCTCTCTCTCACTCTTTAGTTTTAGTTCTTCTCTATTTTTTCTTTAATCACTTTTGTAATAGTTTTTTTTATGTCAATTAATGCAAGCACTCTTTTATTCTTATTCAGCCTTTTATGTTTATGATTTATGCTAGTCAGTTGTAATTTTTAAAGTTATAGTTCTAGGCTTAGATCTAGGTGACAAGATCACGAGCCGTGGAACATCTTTTTTTTTTCTTCAAGTTCAGTTTTTTTTTTTCAAGGTATGTTTTTTCTAGTACTAGAAATTTCAGATTTGGTTTATTCTAGATCTAGTTTTTAGTACTGGTAGTATCTCAAATCACCCAAGCTTTCAAGTTCAAGCATTGATTCAAGTAAGTAGGCTCCTTCAATAGTCTTCTATCCCCCCTCTCATTCCCTCTTCTGACTACCCTTTCTTTCTTAATTTAGGATTTTAATTTCAGTCGTTACATTATTACTATCTCTTTCCCCCAAGGTTCGTGGCTAGTGTATGTATTGGCTTTGCCCCTTCTAGCCATAAAACCATCAATTTATTGTTTTTATTTTATTTGTCTCCCTTTCCCTAAAGCCAAGTAGAGTAACCCTTGTAAGAATGGCTCTCTGGTCAAGTAGGGAAGTTCATATTATGATGCATCCCTCGGGCTAAGTAGAGAAACCTACTTGTGAGTCTCTTTCTAGCTTTTTCCCCTTTCTTTTACTTTATTTTTATTTTAGCATTTTTTTTCCTTTATTGTTTTTTTATTTAAAATTACGTGGGTTGTTTATTTTCAGTTATTTATTTATTTAATTTTAATTGCTTGGCTTGCATCTTTAAATTCTTAGATGACGAATAGTTAGGACGTTATTTTAGATACGTATGTTTAGGATGGTAATTAGAATTAAATCACAACTATTAATCAGTTCACTTTCGCATTATTAAAAGAAATCAAAAAATAAAGTGCATGCTCTCCCTGTGTTCGACCTGTAGCTACACTGATTCGTATGCTTGCGATTACATTTTAAATCCCAACAGGTAGAGAGACGCATTTACAATCTCTTTTGGAGGTAGAGAGACACCTTCCTCTTTTGAGGATAAGAGAATCCTTACAACCCTAAGTACAGTCTAGAATTGTCAAAAAAAAAAAATGAGTAGTGGAATATGAGGAATACCTCAAGCGTGGTGTAAATGATAAGAATGAGAGATAAATGATGCACCTTTTGTAAAGTCCCCTCTTATGGCCTTGACTTGCACAGGAGAGAGTGGAGGACTTGATTGAGACTTGAGCTTTTTGTTGAGATTAGAAGAATCGAACAACTCAAGTATGATAGAATAATCTTAATGACTCTTGAATGCTTACAATAATGCTCTTAATGTTCTTTCATAATTCTCATTTAATTAAGAGAAGCTAGGGTATTTATAGGTGAGCTTAGTAAAGCATTTTAGGTAGAAAATTAGGCTCTAACGATCGTATTTTGGGACCACCGATCGACCGAGACTTTCTACCGATCGATCGAAAAGAGCCATTATGGTAGAAAACTAGCAGTTGGAGCTTTTCCAGGTAGGCACTGATCAACCAGCAATGGTCTCGGACAGTTCTGGTCGACCAGTACTTCTATCCGATCGACCGCCAGCTTGACAGATTCTGTTATGTCAGAATTCTATCATACTGACCTGTCATCGGTGATTTGACCATAACATTTTAGTCTAACCTCAGATTAACCCAAAACTAGTTGCATTGGAATTGTGACTCGATTTCTTACAACTTTTATGAGGGTCCATTTCATGATACTAACTCTAAGGTTACCTAAAATTCCCTTGAGTTAGGTCAATCTGTTTTCATAGAGTTTTACTAGAGCACATTGCACTCTACCACCTAAGGTCATTCTAGTATGATGCATGAGGTGCGTGCATATGCAATGTGTTTGCAAATTACAAAAATACTCTCTATCCTATGGTCTTCATCTTGGGTCTTGATGTCTTCATCATCTTGGTCTTGATGTCTTCATCTTGGGTCTTGAATGTCTTTATCATCTTGGGTCTTGAATGTCTTTAAGCTTCAAAGTCATGTCTACATGAGTTTAAACCTTGATGACTTGATCCGACCCTTCTAAATGTTTCTTCAAACTAATTATACTTTCTTCAAGCTAATTACATTTTATCAAACCAAGTTAAAGATGTATGTTTGTTTGTTAATACCAAAACTAAGGAGTGTGGACATGTTTCCTAACGCACTTTTTCCTTCTATTTATTGTGGGTCAGTGCCTCTTTAGTGACCTCCGAGGTGGGGTGGACATTCGCATGGCTGCATTCTTCTGGAACCTTGGGGAGGTGGACACTTGGGATTGGGGAGGGGCTGCCTATGCATACCTTCTGCGGACTTTTGATCTGCTATCATATGGAGATCGGGGCCTTAAAGGAGCGGGTTACATCCTCCAGGTAGTCTCTCTTCCCTATACCCATTTCCCTTCATTTAGTTGCACTTCATTACTTTGATTTTTCAAATTAGCCCTGGTGTTACGAGCATTTGGAGACTATGGCTCCTATACTAAAGGATCCTTGAGCATCGCCTTTCCCCATAGCCATGAGATGGGGGAAAGAGCCGAGTACTCAGTGGTTGATGCCATCCTCCAGGGACCACAACTCGTTCTCTCATGAACGGACTTATAGAGGTAAGCCATATTTGTCATTAAATTTCCTTCTGTCATGTGCTGCACTTACTTCTTGAATTTGCAGGTTACTTGGAGACCATTCCAACATCATAGGTTTTCGAACGTTAATGAAGTTACTCGGGCCAAGAACTTAACAGAGAACCGAGTTCTATTCAAGGGTATCCAGGGCCATGCTTGGTATTTAGGAGTGACATGTGCTTCCCTCATCTTCCTCCACCTACCATACACTGTCCGGAGTGGATCCCCACAGATCAGATCGAGAGATTGGATGAAGGAATATGGGATGACTCTTTATGAAGGAATATGTGATGACTCTTTCTTAGACTAGGATAGGGATTACCAGACCTTCTTTGAGGAAGAGACGGTTTGTACTCCCTTTGGTCCCAGTGGTCCAACGTTATGTTGCTCTTCCTTGAATATCCCCTTTATACTTCAATTTCCATTTGTTTGGCTTTGATTGATGTTCTTTCAAGGGAGAACGTGGCATGCAGACCCTTTTACTGTCCAGTCACAAGTTGGTGCTGCTGGTTCATCCCAAACTGGGCCTTCTACTGGTGCTGGTGGATCTCTCAGGATGGCCACCATCCCCTTTCATGGCTTCCCAGGATGGTCTTATCCCAACGCAGCCCATTCTAGTGTCCCTTATCTTCTGGATCGAAGATTGGACAGAGATGCTTCTCTTAGGCTACCTATTCCGTATGACTGTGTATCTAACCATCTCTCATTTGACTGGATTTTAACTTCCTTTGGCTGACATAGTCTTCATCAGGTGTCTCCAAAGGCCTATGCCGAGCTTAGGAGGATGCACCAGAGCTTGCGTGAGGTGGTGCTCAACAAGGTATCATCTCCTTCTTTTTTGTTTTGTTTTGTTTTGTTTTTTTTTTTTGTTTGTTTTTTTTTTTGTTTTAACCTTGTCCTTCTTCTATATTACTTTTTTTCTTGATCATTCCTCATTCTTCCCAGGAAGGAGAGAACACTATCTTACAGAGCCAAGTCAGCTCCTACCAATAGGAGAATGCCCAGCAACATGCACAGATTTAAGATCTCACCTAGAGGTTAGCGAACTCGGGATTGGCACCTACCAGCTCTTCGACATTCCAAAAGGACAACTTTGAGTATGGTTTAGATGAGGATTTTGACTCTTAGGGGTCTGTTATTGTAGTTCCTGCAAGCACAAACACATGTATATCTTTTTTCTTTTTCTTTTTCCCTCCCCATATTTATTCCTTCTTCTTTTTGTATTACTAGATTTGGACTTTTATGAATGAAGATTTATCTGTGACAAAGAAAATCTTAATTATGAATTTGAATTTTTAGATACAATTAATTCCATAACTCAAGTCTTCATTAGAATAATCGGAATAACACGAAAATCCAAATATCATGCTATTTTACTACCAAGTTCAATACATGAAATGGAAATAACTTTCCTACCACAAACAAGATAGGTAGGTAACAAGGTGGGGAGATAGTTCTTGGGGTGGACAGAAGTTCACCAACTCTTCTGAGTCCTCTGCTTTCAATCCATACTGTCGGTTGATGTACGTGGACAAGTAAAAGGACGTATGAGTCAATCCCTTCAACCTAACAAAGTTGTGTCCAGGGGTCTGTAATGAGCACAATAATGTGTGAAATCTTAGGGATATAAGTGTACATTTTGCCCCACTTTGGATAGTACTACTTTTATTTTTCTTGTTTTTTTTTAGTTTCCAAGTTTACAAGAGAAAGTGCTTAAAGTGAATCAAGAACCGGTCCAAGCTTGAACTAACTTGTCCAAAGGTGGGACCCACTCATTGGTACCACATCCTCTCTCCTACAAAATCCCGAAGATTATTCTCTCTCCTTACCACCTCACAAGATCTTGAAGATGCTATGTAGAGATTCCTTTATGATTTAATCAAGATAGCAAGATATTGGTTAATATTGCAGGGAAAAATAGAATTTGTTAATTTTGGAAACAGATGCTCTCTTTCCTCTTACAATATCTTAGAGAATGAGGATTTTTACCAAGATTTAATTTAATTTTATTTTCTTTTTTTTTCTTAAAGAAGACTTGTAGAAGGAAGGAGGCAAGACCAAAGCCTTATAAAAACCCCTTCCTCCCCCCTCTTATTTTTTATCATTCCCCTTAGTTTATTTTTTAGTTTATGCTTAGTTCTCTTCTCTCTCTCCCTCCCTTTAGTTTTAGTTCTACTTTATGTTTGCTTTAATCACTTTTGTAATAGCTTTTTATGTCAATTAATGGAAGCACTCTTTTATTCTTATTTAACCATTAATATTTATGATTTATGCAATTGAGTTGTAATTTTTAAAATTAAGTTCTAGGCTTAGATCTAGGTGACAAGATCACGAGACGTGAAGCATCTTTTTTTTTTTTCTTCAAGTTTAGTTTTTTTTTTCAAGATTTGTTTTCTCTAGTACTAGAAATTTCAGATTTGGTTTATTCCAGATCTGATTTTTAGTACTGGTAGGATCTCAAATCACCAAAGCTTTCAAGTTCAAGCATTGATTTAAGTGAGTAGGCTCCTTCAGTAATCTTCTCTCCCCCCTCTCATTCTCTCTTTTGACTATCCTTTCTTTCTTAATTTAGGATTTTAATTTCTGTCATTATATTATTGCTATCCCTTTCCCCCAAGGTTCATGGCTAGTGTATATGTTGCCTTTGCCCCTCCTAGCTATAGAACCATCAATTTATTGCTTTTATTTTAATTGTCTCCCTTTCCCTAAAGCCAAGTAGGGTAATCCTTATAAGAGTGACTCTCTAGTCAAGTAGGGAAGCTTATATTATAATGCATCCCTCGGGCTAAGTAGAGAAACCTACTCGTGAGTCTCTCTCTAGCTTTATCTCCTTTCTTTTACTTTATTTTTATTTCAACATTTTTTTCTTTATTGTTATTTTTAATTGCGTGGGTTGTTTATTTTTAGTTATTTATTTATTTAATTTTAATTGCGTGGCTTACGTCTTTAAATTCTTAGATGACGAATGGTTAGGATGTTATTTTAGATACATATGTTTAGGACGGTAGTTACAATTAGATCACAACCATTATTAGGTTTACTTTTGCATTATTAAAAGAAGTAAAAAAAAAAAAAAAAGTGGCTGCTCTCCCTGAGTTTGACCCATAGCTACATTAATCAGTACGCTTGCGGTTACATTTCAAATCTCAACCAAGTTTTTGGCGCTGTTGCCAGGGAGACAGTTCCATGTTATTTTTTGCTTTTTTTTTTTTTTTTGTAAATCGGAGTGCTTTATTTGCTTTTTTTTGTTTGTTTTTTTGTTTTCTTTTATTGAATTCCTGAGAAGATCAACTTGCAATAATATTTGTATCAGTGGAGGTCACCATGCCTCATAGTATGATAATGACAGGTTTCGCCCTGTAGCAGTACCTCAGGAATTGACCTGAGCAACCCCGGATCCCTGCCGGTAAGCTCCCAAAAAGCCAAAAAAAAAATCAAAAAAGAAAAAAGAGTTTTATTTCCATTCTTTTGTTTTTGTCTTACTCTAGTTATGGGTAGTTTTCTGTTGCATGAGTGTGTGGACCCATGATTCTACCAATCGTTTAGTAAGAGTACCTATTTTAAGAATGGAAGAACAACTTAAGCCTACTTTAAAGGATAGATTCTACCCAGCCAGGGCAGCACAACCTTCTTGCATTAGATTACCAGCTACCACAGGGAACAATTATGAGCTTAAAACTCAATTCATCATTATGTTACCCCACTTCCATGGGCTATCTTCCGAAGATGCTTATTTGTTCCTGAGAGAATTTAGGAGGTTTGTGTCCTCATTAAGATACAACAGCTCAGTGATAAACTTAGATGCATTACCTTTTCGCCCAAGGATAGAGCAAAAATATAGTTATATAGGCTGCCAACTAATTCCATTACCACATGGGATCAATTTATGGTAGCGTTCTTAAGAAAATTATTTCCCTTGCATAAAACAAACAAACTTGAGAGTGAGATCATGTAGTTCGGACAAAAACCTCAAGAATCATTTTCTATACTTATGGAAAGGTTCCAAGACCTTCTCCAAGAGTGTCCCCATCATGGAATTGACAAATTGCATCTTTACCAAATAATTTATGAAGGGATAGACTACCATACCAAGCAGATGTTAGAGTCTATGTGTCCTATAGGCTTCACAGCTTATGCCGATGAAAACAAAGCTTGGAACTTTTTGGTTGACCTAGCTGAAAAGACAAGAGAATGGGAGTCTACTCAGGAAAGTGAGAGAACTATAGGAGGTAAAGGGTACTAGGTCGATGGGATAGTAGCTAAGGAGGCCCATTTAGATAGCCTCATTAAGAGAATAGAAGCCCTTGTCCCTAAAGCACATGCCCCAGTCCACCAAGTCCAAAATCAAGTCTCTATGTGCAATTGGTATCACTCCCCTGTGCATGTAATGGAAGGAATGCCCCAACAGTTCTAGGGGCAATGAAAGTGTTAGTGCTTTTTACCCGAACAACTCATTTAGAAACACTTACAATCCAGGGTGGAGAAATCATCCTAATTTTTTATGGTGCCAAGGGAATCAAGGAGGTCCATCCAACTTTCACAACCAAGTGTCCTCCAACCAGTGTAATGCGGTATATGCCTTATGGAATGGCTGAGAGTATCTATGGAATGGTATTACTCATTCTCCACCATCTGACCTTTCTGTTGACCCTCCGACTATCGAGGCTACTACTGTGCCTCCCATTCTAGGTTCGCTAAATGGACCTGAAGAGATTAAGGATGATTTGGTGGAAACCATAAAAATGATTCTATTAATGAGAGAACTTCTGACAGTGTTTATGTTCCTCATGTCCCCTATCCTAACCGTTTGATAAATAAAAAGAAGACAGCTTCAATGGAAAACATTTTAAAAGTCCTCAGGAAGGTAGAGGTAAACATCCATCTTTTGAATGTCATAACTCAAATCCCTGCCTATGCCAAAGTCCTCAAAGACTTATGCACTCACAAGTGCACCACAAGTGTGCCCAAAAAGGCGTTCTTGGCCGCTAATATTAGTTCAATGATCACATAATCTATAGCAGCCAAGTATCAGGATCCCGGGTGTCCCACCATCTCTTGTGTCATTGGCAACATTGGTATTAATCATGCCTTACTTGACCTTGGTGCAAGTGTGAACCTTTTACCTTATCATGTTTATCAACAACTTGGATTAGGAGATTTGAAAGCTACAGGGACAACTCTCCAGTTGGCCAACCGTTCTATCAAGATTCCAAAAGGGATGGTGAAAGATGTCCTACTTAAGGTAAGAGAATTTACTTTTCCAGTCAATTTTATTGTTTTGGATACCAAACCCTTCACCCTTAGGGATAAGATCCCTATCATTCTTGGAAGACCATTTCTGGCTATCAGCAATGCATTAATCAATTTTCGGAATGGTCTACTAAGGATATCTTTTAACAACCACACTATGGAGTTCAACATGTATAGTTGGGCAAGCAACCCATAATTTCTTTTGATGATATTGATGAAGAGGTCAATATGCTTGAGGATTTTTTTGATGATATTGTTAAAGCTTTTGACATTGACTTTGATTCAAAATTCCAAGAGTGTATGGAAGAATTAGAGGATGATACTAAAAATTTCTTCTCTGATGTTTGGAGCCTTCATACACCCATGGAGCCCATTGGTCCTCTATTAAATTCTCTTCCTAAACACTCAATTGTTGAGCCCCCTAAGCTTGATTTGAAATAGTTACCCTCTAACTCAAGGTATGCCTTATAAGGAGAAGATCAAACTCTACCAGTTATTATCGCCTCAGATTTAACTTCAAGTCAAGAGGAAGAGTTGATCAAAGTTTTAAAAGAAAATAAGGAAGCCTTAGGTTGAGCCATAGTAGACATTATAGGAATTTGCCTCTCAATCATTCAACATCATATTCACCTCATGGAGGATTCAAAACCTTCTAGAGAGCCACAAAGAAGGGCTAATACTATGATGCAAGAAGCTATCAAGAAAGTGATCCTAAAGTGCTTGGATCATGGTATCATCTACCCTATTTTTGATAGCGAGTGGGTAAGTCTAGTGCATGTGGTGCCAAAGAAGGCAGGGGTCATAGTAGTCCAAAATACTAAAAATGAGTTGATCCCTACCCGTGTCCAAACAGGATGGCGTGTGTGCAATGACTATAGGAAGTTAAATGCGGCAACTTGGAAAGACCATTTTTCTTTACCTTTCATTGATCAAATGTTAGAGCGGTTAGTCGGACATGAGTATTATTGTTTCCTTGATGGTTATTTCGGCTATAACTAGATTCCTATTGCCTTAGATGACCAACACAAGACCACCTTTACATGCACCTATGGAACCTTTGCTTATCGGCGTATGCCTTTTGGGGTTTGTAATGCCCCTGTCATGTTCCAAATATGCACGATAAGCATTTTCTCTAATATGGTGGAACACTTTTTGGAAGTATTTATGGATGATTTTTCTATTCATGGCTCCTCATTTTCTAATTGTTTGCATCATCTTTCTTTAGTACTCAAATGATGCAAAGCGACTAATTTAGTCCTCAATTAGGAGAAATGTCATTTTATGGTTACACATGGTATAGTGTTGGGTCATGTCATTTTCAAATAAGGGATCAAGGTCGATAGAGCTAAGGTGGACTTAAGTTCTAATTTACCACCTCCCAAGTCAGTTAAGGACGTTCGTTCCTTCTTAGGTCATGCAGGGTTCTATCGTCGGTTCATCAAGAACTTCAGTCACATGGTTAGACCTCTCACCAATCTTTTGGTTGAAAAGCAACCCTTCAAATTTTCTAGTGAATGCCTCATGTGCTTTGAGCAATTAAAGAAGGTGTTGACTACAACCCCCATTATTCAAGCTCCCTTATGGACTGAGCCCTTTGAATTAATGTGTGATGCATCTGATTTTGCTATAGGGGCAGTCTTAGGGCAGAGAGTTAATAAACTTCCTCGTGTTATCTATTATGCGAGTAGAACTCTCAATGATGCACAGCTGAACTACACCACAACTGAAAAAGAATTTTTAGCTGTTGTATTTACATTAGAAAAGTTTCGTGCATATCTGATAGGTTCTCATGTAATTATTTACATTGACCATGCAACCATCAGATACCTTATTCAGAAAAAGGATGCCAAAGCACGTCTTATCAGATCGGTTTTGCTTTTGCTAGAATTTGACTTAGAAATTAAGGATAAAAAAGGCAGTGAAAATTTGGTTACAGACCATTTGTCCCAGTTATCCAATTCTTTGACTGTGAATACTCCAGTTAACGAGCATTTTCCCCATGAGCAACTCTTCGTAGCAACTAGTGAACCTTGGTTTGCAGATATTGTAAATTTTTTAGTTACAAACAAGACTCTGGATCATTGGTCTTCCCATGAGAAGTACCGTTTTCACTCACAGGTTAAGTATTTCTTTTGGGATGATCCTTACATTTTTATATCACGCCCTAACCAAATTATCCGGAGATGTATCCCTAATCATGAGCACCATTTTATTCTTTCCTTTTGCCATGATCAGGCTTGTGGTGGCCATTTTGGGCCTACTAAGACTGCAGCCAAGGTATTGCAATGTGGATTTTATTGGCCCTAGTCTCTTCAAGGATGCCTTTGCTTATTGTAAGGCTTGTCCTTCTTGTCAGTCTTTAGGAAAAATCAGTAGAAGGAATATGATGCCTCTCAACCCATTCCTCGTGGTTTAGGTTTTTGATGTTTGAGGAATAGATTCTATGGGCCCCTTCCCTCAGTCATGTGGATATGAATATATTTTTTTGGCTGTGGACTATGTGTCCAAATAGATTGAGGCTCATGCTTGTAAGACCAATGACCATAAGGTGGTCATTCAATTCTTAAGGGAAAACATTTTTTTTTCCGATTTGGTACCCCTAGAGCTATCATTAGTGATAGGGGAAAGCACTTTTGTAATAAGCCTTTTGAGGCATTAGTGAAGAATTATGAGATTATCCACAAGTTGGCTACCCCATACCACCCCCAAATCAGTAGGCAGGTAGAAGTGTCCAATAAACAGATCAAGCAAATTCTAGAGAAAACAGTTAACCCAAATCGAAAGAATTTGTCTAACCATCTGTTGGATGCTTTGTGGGCATATAGGACTACTTACATGACCATACTTGGTCAATCCCCATACCGTTTGGTATACAGGAAAGCCTACCACCTTCTTGTTGAGTTAGAATATTATGCCTTTTGGATGATTAAAAAATTCAATTTTGATTTGTCTACCGCAGGAGCTCATAGAGATCTCCAACTATCTGAGTTGGAGGAATTGCGAAATGATGCCTATGATAGTGCAAAAATTTTCAAGGAAAAGGCTAAAGCTTTTCATAATAGGCACCTTGTTAACAAATCTTTTATGCCTGGTGATAAAGTTTTGTTGTACTATTCTAGATTGTATATCTTTTTAGGAAAACTTCGTTCTCGGTGGGAAGGTCATTACCTTGTGCAAACAGTATTCCCCCATGGTGCCGTAGAGGTTATGAATCTATCCACTCGGGAAATTTTTAAAGTTAATGGGCACCATTTGAAGCCATTCCTTGAGTTGCCTTCACTGCATGATGCAGAGGTCATGATTCTCCATGAGCCTCTTTATGATGATATTTGATCTCATTTGATAATTTTCTCTCCTTTGTCCTTCTTGTTCTATTGTCTTAGCTTTTTTTTTTTTTTTTTTTTTTTTTT